>NW_026896111.1:0-19878 GCF_033153095.1 Gastrolobium bilobum
TTTCTCTCTCCGATACAGAGAGAAAGAAAAAAAAGAAAAAAAATGGTACAGAAAAAATAAAGCACACAAAAAGGGGAAAAGATACCACAAAGTGGAAAAATTTATTATGATCCTTGTATTTGTGGTCCTTCTAATAAGAATGCAACACTTGTATTTATTTTTTATTTTCTTTTTTCTTTTTTCTCTCTCTAATAGAGATAGAAAGAAAAACAAAAGAAAAGAAATGGTACAGAAAAAATAAAGCACACAAAAAGGGGAAAAGATAGCACAAAGTGGAAAAAATTATTATGATCCCCTTAATTGTGGTCCTTCCAATAAGAATCCAACACTTGTATTTATTTTTTCTTTTTCTTTTTTTTTTATTTTCTTTTTTCTGTCCAATAGAGAGAGAAAGAAAAAAAAAAGAAATGGTACAGAAAAAATAAAGCACACAAAAGGGGAAAAGATAGCACAAAGTGGAAAAATTTATTATGATCCCCGTATTTGTGGTCATTCCAATAAGAATACAACACTTGTATTTATTTTTTCTTTTTCTTTTTTTTTCTTTTTTTCTCTGTCCAATAGAGAGAAAAAAAAAAAAAGAAATGGTACAGAAAAATAAAGCACACAAAAAGGGGTAAAGATAGCACAAAGTGGAAAAATTTATTATGATCCCCGTATTTGTGGTCATTCCAATAAGAATACAACACTTGTATTTATTTTTTCTTTTTCTTTTTTTCTTTTTTTCTCTGTCCAATAGAGAGAAAGAAAAAAAAAAGAAATGGTACAGAAAAAATAAAGCACACAAAAAGGGGAAAAGATAGCACAAAGTGGAAAAATTTATTATGATCCCCTTAATTGTGGTCCTCCCAATAAGAATACAACACTTTTATTTATTTATTTTTTCTTTTTTTTTCTTTTTTTCTCTCTCCAATAGAGAGAGAAAAAAGAAAAAGAAAAGAAATGGTACAGAAAAAATAAAACACACAAAAAGGGGTAAAAAAAACACAAAATGGAAAATTTATTAAAACTTATTACGATCCTCGTATTTGTGGTCCTTCCCATAAGAATGCAAGAATTGTATTTATTTTTTCTTTTTCTTTTTTTTTCCTTTTTTCTCTCTCCAATTGAGAGAGAAAGAAAAAAAAGAATAAAAATTTATTATGATCCCCATATTTGTGGTCCTTCCAATAAGAATGTTACACTTGTACTTATTTTCTTTTTCTTTTTTTCTCTGTCCAATAGAGAGAGAAAGAAAAAAAAAGAAATGGTACAGAAAAAATGAAGCACACAAAAAGGGGAAAAGATAGCACAAAGTGGAAAAATTTATTATGATCCCCGTATTTGTGGTCCTTCCAATAAGAATGCAACACATGTATTTATTTATTTTTTATTTTTTTCTCTCTCCAATAAAGAGAGAGAAAGAAAAGAAAAGAAAAGAAATGGTACAGAAAAAATAAAAACACACAAAAAGGGGAAAATATAGCACAAAGTGGAAAAATTTATTATGATCCCCGTATTTTTGGTCCTTCCAATAAGAATGCAACACTTGTATTTATTTATTTTTTCTTTTTTTCTTTTTTTCTCTCTCCAATTGAGAGAGAAAGAAAAAAAGAAATGGTACAGAAAAAATAAAGCACACAAAAAGGGGAAAAGATAGCACAAAGTGGAAAAATTTATTAACATACCCGTATTTGTGGTCCTTCCAATAAGAATGCAACACTTGTATTTATTATTTTTTTCTTTTTTTGTCTCCCTAATAGAGAGAGAAAGAAAAAGAAAAGAAATGGTACAGAAAAAATGAAGCACACAAAAAGGGGAAAAGATAGCACAAAGTGGAAAAATTTATTATGATCTCCGTATTTGTGGTCCTTCCAATAAGAATGCAACACATGTATTTATTTATTTTTTATTTTTTTCTCTCTCCAATAAAGAGAGAGAAAGACAAGAAAAGAAAAGAAATGGTACAGAAAAAATAAAAACACACAAAAAGGGGAAAATATAGCACAAAGTGGAAAAATTTATTATGATCCCCGTATTTTTGGTCCTTCCAATAAGAATGCAACACTTGTTTTTATTTATTTTTTCAGTTTTTCTTTTTTTCTCTCTCCAATTGAGAGAGAAAGAAAAAAAAGAAATGGTACAGAAAAAATAAAGCACACAAAAAGGGGAAAAGATAGCACAAAGTGGAAAAATTTATTAACATACCCGTATTTGTGGTCCTTCCAATAAGAATACAACACTTGTATTTATTTTTTCTTTTTCTTTTTTTCTCTGTCCAATAGAGAGAAAGAAAAAAAAAGAAATGGTACAGAAAAAATAAAGCACACAAAAAGGGGTAAAGATAGCACAAAGTGGAAAAATTTATTATGATCCCCGTATTTGTGGTCCTTCCAATAAGAATACAACACTTGTATTTATTTTTTCTTTTTCTTTTTTTTCTTTTTTTCTCTGTCCAATAGAGAGAGAAAGAAAAAAAAAGAAATGGTACAGAAAAAATAAAGCACACAAAAAGGGGAAAAGATAGCACAAAGTGGAAAAATTTATTATGATCCCCTTAATTGTGGTCCTCCCAATAAGAATACAACACTTGTATTTATTTTTTCTTTTTCTTTTTTTTTTCTTTTTTTCTCTCTCCAATAGAGAGAGAAAAAAGAAAAAGAAAAGAAATGGTAAAGAAAAAATAAAACACACAAAAAGGGGTAAAAAAAGCACAAAGTGGAAAATTTATTAAAACTTATTACGATCCTCGTATTTGTGGTCCTTCCCATAAGAATGCAATAATTGTATTTATTTTTTCTTTTTCTTTTTTTTTTCCTTTTTTCTCTCTCCAATAGAGAGAGAAAGAAAAAAAAGAATAAAAATTTATTATGATCCCCATATTTGTGGTCCTTCCAATAAGAATGTTACACTTGTATTTATTTTCTTTTTCTTTTTTTCTCTGTCCAATAGAGAGAGAAAGAAAAAAAAAGAAATGGTACAGAAAAAATAAAGCACACAAAAAGGGGAAAAGATAGCACAAAGTGGAAAAATTTATTTTGATCCCCGTATTTGTTGTCCTTCCAATAAGAATGCAACACATGTATTTATTTATTTTTTTTTTTTTTTTTTTTTCTCTCTCCAATAGAGAGAGAGAAAGAAAAGAAAAGAAAAGAAATGGTACAGAAAAAATAAAAACACACAAAAGGGGAAAATATAGCACAAAGTAGAAAAATTTATTATGATCCCCGTATTTTTGGTCCTTCCAATAAGAATGCAACACTTGTATTTATTTATTTTTTCTTTTTTTCTTTTTTTCTCTCTCCAATTGAGAGAGAAAGAAAAAAAAAGAAATGGTACAGAAAAAATAAAGCACACAAAAAGGGGAAAAGATAGCACAAAGTGGAAAAATTTATTAACATACCCGTATTTGTGGTCCTTCCAATAAGAATGCAACACTTGTATTTATTATTTTTTTCTTTTTTTGTCTCTCTAATAGAGAGAGAAAGAAAAAGAAAAAAAAAGAAATGGTACAGAAAAAAAAAGCACACAAAAGGGGAAAAGATAACACAAAGTTGAAAAATTTATTATGATCCCCGTATTTGTGGTCCTTCCAATAAGAATGCAACACTTGTATTTCTTTTTTCTTTTTCTTTTTTTTCTTTTTTTCTCTCTCAAATACAGAGAGAAAGAAAAAAAAGAAAAAAAATGGTACAGAAAAAATAAAGCACACAAAAAGGGGAAAAGATACCACAAAGTGAAAAAATTTATTATGATCCTTTTATTTGTGGTCCTTCTAATAAGAATGCAACACTTGTATTTATTTTTTATTTTCTTTTTTCTTTTTTTCTCTCTCTAATAGAGATAGAAAGAAAAACAAAAGAAAAGAAATGGTACAGAAAAAATAAAGCACACAAAAAGGGGAAAAGATAGCACAAAGTGGAAAAATTTATTATGATCCCCTTAATTGTGGTCCTTCCAATAAGAATCCAACACTTGTATTTATTTTTTCTTTTTCTTTTTTTTTATTTTCTTTTTTCTGTCCAATAGAGAGAGAAAGAAAAAAAAAGAAATGGTACAGAAAAAATAAAGCACTCAAAAAGGGGAAAAGATAGCACAAAGTGGAAAAATTTATTATGATCCCCGTATTTGTGGTCCTTCCAATAAGAATACAACACTTGTATTTATTTTTTCTTTTTCTTTTTTTCTCTGTCCAATAGAGAGAAAGAAAAAAAAAGAAATGGTACAGAAAAAATAAAGCACACAAAAAGGGGTAAAGATAGCACAAAGTGGAAAAATTTATTATGATCCCCGTATTTGTGGTCCTTCCAATAAGAATACAACACTTGTATTTATTTTTTATTAGTTTTTCTGTCCAATAGAGAGAGAAAGAAAAAAAAGAAATGGTACAGAAATATAAAGCACACAAAAAGGGGAAAAGATAGCACAAAGTGGAAAAATTTATTATGATCCCCTTAATTGTGGTCCTCCCAATAAGAATACAACACTTGTATTTATTTTTTCTTTTTCTTTTTTTTTCTTTTTTTCTCTCTCCAATAGAGAGAGAAAAAAGAAAAAGAAAAGAAATGGTAAAGAAAAAATAAAACACACAAAAAGGGGTAAAAAAAGCACAAAGTGGAAAATTTATTAAAACTTATTACGATCCTCGTATTTGTGGTCCTTCCCATAAGAATGCAATAATTGTATTTATTTTTTCTTTTTCTTTTTTTTTTCCTTTTTCTCTCTCCAATAGAGAGAGAAAGAAAAAAAAGAATAAAAATTTATTATGATCCCCATATTTGTGGTCCTTCCAATAAGAATGTTACACTTGTATTTATTTTCTTTTTCTTTTTTTCTCTGTCCAATAGAGAGAGAAAGAAAAAAAAAGAAATGGTACAGAAAAAATGAAGCACACAAAAAGGGGAAAAGATAGCACAAAGTGGAAAAATTTATTATGATCCCCGTATTTGTGGTCCTTCCAATAAGAATGCAACACATGTATTTATTTATTTTTTTTTTCTCTCTCCAATAGAGAGAGAGAAAGAAAAGAAAAGAAAAGAAATGGTACAGAAAAAATAAAAACACTCAAAAAGGGGAAAATATAGCACAAAGTAGAAAAATTTATTATGATCCCCGTATTTTTGGTCCTTCCAATAAGAATGCAACACTTGTATTTATTTATTTTTTCTTTTTTTCTTTTTTTCTCTCTCCAATTGAGAGAGAAAGAAAAAAAAAGAAATGGTACAGAAAAAATAAAGTACACAAAAAGGGGAAAAGATAGCACAAAGTGGAAAAATTTATTAACATACCCGTATTTGTGGTCCTTCCAATAAGAATGCAACACTTGTATTTATTATTTTTTTCTTTTTTTGTCTCTCTAATAGAGAGAGAAAGAAAAAGAAAAAAAAAGAAATGGTACAGAAAAAAAAAGCACACAAAAGGGGAAAAGATAACACAAAGTTGAAAAATTTATTATGATCCCCGTATTTGTGGTCCTTCCAATAAGAATGCAACACTTGTATTTCTTTTTTCTTTTTCTTTTTTTTCTTTTTTTCTCTCTCAAATACAGAGAGAAAGAAAAAAAAGAAAAAAAATGGTACAGAAAAAATAAAGCACACAAAAAGGGGAAAAGATACCACAAAGTGAAAAAATTTATTATGATCCTTTTATTTGTGGTCCTTCTAATAAGAATGCAACACTTGTATTTATTTTTTATTTTCTTTTTTTCTCTCTCTAATAGAGATAGAAAGAAAAACAAAAGAAAAGAAATGGTACAGAAAAAATAAAGCACACAAAAAGGGGAAAAGATAGCACAAAGTGGAAAAATTTATTATGATCCCCTTAATTGTGGTCCTTCCAATAAGAATCCAACACTTGTATTTATTTTTTCTTTTTCTTTTTTTTTATTTTCTTTTTTCTGTCCAATAGAGAGAGAAAGAAAAAAAAAAGAAATGGTACAGAAAAAATAAAGCACTCAAAAAGGGGAAAAGATAGCACAAAGTGGAAAAATTTATTATGATCCCCGTATTTGTGGTCCTTCCAATAAGAATACAACACTTGTATTTTTTTTATCTTTTTCTTTTTTTTTCTTTTTTTCTCTCACCAATACAGAGAGAAAGAAAAAAAAAGGAATGGTACAGAAATAATAAAGCACACAAAAAGGGCAAAAGATAGCAGAAAGTGGAAAAATTTATTATGATCCCCGTATTTGTGGTCCTTCCAATAAGAATGCAACACTTGTATTTATTTTTTCTTTTTCTTTTTTTTCTTTTTTTCTCTGTCCAATAGAGAGAGAAAGAAAAAAAAAAGAAATGGTACAAAAAAAAAAAGCACACAAAAAGGGGAAAAGATAGCACAAAGTGGAAAAATTTATTATGATCCCCTTAATTGTGGTCCTCCCAATAAGAATACAACACTTGTATTTATTTTTTCTTTTTCTTTTTTTCCTTTTTTTCTCTCTCCAATAGAGAGAGAAAAAAGAAAAAGAAAAGAAATGGTACAGAAAAAATAAAACACACAAAAAGGGGTAAAAAAAGCACAAAGTGGAAAATTTATTAAAACTTATTACGATCCTCGTATTTGTGGTCCTTCCCATAAGAATGCAACAATTGTATTTATTTTTTCTTTTTCTTTTTTTTTTCCTTTTTTCTCTCTCCAGTAGAGAGAAAAAGAAAAAAAAGAATAAAAATTTATTATGATCTCCATATTTGTGGTCCTTCCAATAAGAATGTTACACTTGTATTTATTTTCTTTTTCTTTTTTTCTCTGTCCAATAGAGAGAGAAAGAAAAAAAAAGAAATGGTACAGAAAAAATGAAGCACACAAAAAGGAGAAAAGATAGCACAAAGTGGAAAAATTTATTATGATCCCCGTATTTGTGGTCCTTCCAATAAGAATGCAACACATGTATTTATTTTTTTTTATTTTTTTCTCTCTCCAATAGAGAGAGAAAGAAAAGAAAAGAAAAGAAATGGTACAGAAAAAATAAAAACACACAAAAAGGGGAAAATATAGCACAAAGTGGAAAAATTTATTATGATCCCCGTATTTTTGGTCCTTCCAATAAGAATGCAACACTTGTATTTATTTATTTTTTCTTTTTTCTTTTTTTCTCTCTCCAATTGAGAGAGAGAAAAAAAAAGAAATGGTACAGAAAAAATAAAGCACACAAAAAGGGGAAAAGATAGCACAAAGTGGAAAAATTTATTAACATACCCGTATTTGTGGTCCTTCCAATAAGAATGCAACACTTGTATTTATTATTTTTTTCTTTTTTTGACTCTCTAATAGAGAGAGAAAGAAAAAGAAAAGAAAAGAAATGGTACAGAAAAAAAAAGCACACAAAAAGGGGAAAAGATAGCACAAAGTTGAAAAATTTATTATGATCCCCGTATTTGTGGTCCTTCCAATAAGAATGCAACACTTGTATTTCTTTTTTCTTTTTCTTTTTTTTTCTTTTTTTCTCTCTCCGATACAGAGAGAAAGAAAAAAAAGAAAAAAAATGGTACAGAAAAAATAAAGCACACAAAAAGGGGAAAAGATACCACAAAGTGGAAAAATTTATTATGATCCTTGTATTTGTGGTCCTTCTAATAAGAATGCAACACTTGTATTTATTTTTTATTTTCTTTTTTCTTTTTTTCTCTCTCAAATAGAGATAGAAAGAAAAATAAAAGAAAAGAAATGGTACAGAAAAAATAAAGCACACAAAAAGGGGAAAAGATAGCACAAAGTGGAAAAAATTATTATGATCCCCTTAATTGTGGTCCTTCCAATAAGAATCCAACACTTGTATTTATTTTTTCTTTTTCTTTTTTTTTTATTTTCTTTTTTCTGTCCAATAGAGAGAGAAAGAAAAAAAAAGAAATGGTACAGAAAAAATAAAGCACACAAAAGGGGAAAAGATAGCACAAAGTGAAAAAATTTATTATGATCCCCGTATTTGTGGTCATTCCAATAAGAATACAACACTTGTATTTATTTTTTCTTTTTCTTTTTTTTTCTTTTTTTCTCTCTCCAATACAGAGAGAAAGGAAAAAAAGAAAAAAAATGGTACAGAAAAAATAAAGCACACAAAAAGGGGTAAAGATAGCACAAAGTGGAAAAATTTATTATGATCCCCGTATTTGTGGTCCTTCCAATAAGAATACAACACTTGTATTTATTTTTTCTTTTTCTTTTTTTTCTTTTTTTCTCTTTCCAATAGAGAGAAAGAAAAAAAAAGAAATGGTAGAGAAAAAATAAAGCACACAAAAAGGGGAAAAGATAGCACAAAGTGGAAAAAATTATTATGATCCCCTTAATTGTGGTCCTTCCAATAAGAATCCAACACTTGTATTTATTTTTTCTTTTTCTTTTTTTTTTATTTTCTTTTTTCTGTCCAATAGAGAGAGAAAGAAAATATTTTTATTTTCTTTTTTCTGTCCAATAGAGAGAGAAAGAAAAAAAAAGAAATGGTACAGAAAAAATAAAGCACACAAAAAGGGGAAAAGATAGCACAAAGTGGAAAAATTTATTATGATCCCCGTATTTGTGGTCATTCCAATAAGAATACAATACTTGTATTTATTTTTTCTTTTTCTTTTTTTTTCTTTTTTTCTCTGTCCAATAGAGAGAAAGAAAAAAAAAAGAAATGGTACAGAAAAAATAAAGCACACAAAAAGGGGTAAAGATAGCACAAAGTGGAAAAATTTATTATGATCCCCGTATTTGTGGTCCTTCCAATAAGAATACAACACTTGTATTTATTTATTTTTTTATTTTTTTTTTTTCTCTGTCCAATAGAGAGAAAGAAAAAAAAAGAAATGGTACAGAAAAAATAAAGCACACAAAAAGGGGAAAAGATAACACAAAGTGGAAAAATTTATTATGATCCCCTTATTTGTGGTCCTTCCAATAAGAATGCAACACATGTATTTATTTATTTTTTTTCTCTCTCTCCAATAGAGAGAGAAAGAAGAGAAAAGAAAAGAAATGGTACAGAAAAAATAAAAACACTAAAAAAGGGGAAAATATAGCACAAAGTGGAAAAATTTATTATGATCCCCGTATTTTTGGTCCTTCCAATAAGAATGCAACACTTGTATTTATTTATTTTTTCTTTTTTTCTTTTTTTCTCTCTCCAATTAAGAGAGAAAGAAAAAAAAGAAATGGTACAGAAAAAATAAAGTACACAAAAAGGGGAAAAGATAGCACAAAGTGGAAAAATTTATTAACATACCCGTATTTGTGGTCCTTCCAATAAGAATGCAACACTTGTATTTATTATTTTTTTCTTTTTTTGTCTCTCTAATAGAGAGAGAAAGAAAAAGAAAAAAAAAGAAATGGTACAGAAAAAAAAAGCACACAAAAGGGGAAAAGATAACACAAAGTTGAAAAATTTATTATGATCCCCGTATTTGTGGTCCTTCCAATAAGAATGCAACACTTGTATTTCTTTTTTCTTTTTCTTTTTTTTATTTTTGTCTCTCTCCAATACAGAGAGAAAGAAAAAAAAAGAAAAAAAATGGTACAGAAAAAATAAAGCACACAAAAAGGGGAAAAGATACCACAAAGTGAAAAAATTTATTATGATCCTTGTATTTGTGGTCCTTCTAATAAGAATGCAACACTTGTATTTATTTTTTATTTTCTTTTTTCTTTTTTTCTCTCTCTAATAGAGATAGAAAGAAAAACAAAAGAAAAGAAATGGTACAGAAAAAATAAAGCACACAAAAAGGGGAAAAGATAGCACAAAGTGGAAAAATTTATTATGATCCCCTTAATTGTGGTCCTTCCAATAAGAATCCAACACTTGTATTTATTTTTTCTTTTTCTTTTTTTTTATTTTCTTTTTTCTGTCCAATAGAGAGAGAAAGAAAAAAAAAAGAAATGGTACAGAAAAATAAAGCACACAAAAATGGGAAAAGATAGCACAAAGTGGAAAAATTTATTATGATCCCCGTATTTGTGGTCCTTCCAATAAGAATACAACACTTGTATTTATTTTTTCGTTTTCTTTTTTTCTTTTTTCCTCTTACCAATAAAGAGAGAAAGAAAAAAAAAGAAATGGTACAGAAAAAATAAAGCACACAAAAAGGGGAAAAGATAGCACAAAGTGGAAAAATTTATTATGATCCCCGTATTTGTGGTCCTTCCAATAAGAATACAACACTTGTATTTATTTTTTCTTTTTCTTTTTTTTCTTTTTTTCTCTGTCCAATAGAGAGAGAAAGAAAAAAAAAGAAATGGTACAAAAAAAAAAGCACACAAAAAGGGGAAAAGATAGCACAAAGTGGAAAAATTTATTATGATCCCCTTAATTGTGGTCCTCCCAATAAGAATACAACACTTGTATTTATTTTTTCTTTTTCTTTTTTTCCTTTTTTTCTCTCTCCAATAGAGAGAGAAAAAGAAAAAGAAAAGAAATGGTACAGAAAAAATAAAACACACAAAAATGGGTAAAAAAAGCACAAAGTGGAAAATTTATTAAAACTTATTACGATCCTCGTATTTGTGGTCCTTCCCATAAGAATGCAACAATTGTATTTATTTTTTCTTTTTTTTTTTTTTCCTTTTTCTCTCTCCAATAGAGAGAGAAAGAAAAAAAAGAATAAAAATTTATTATGATCCCCATATTTGTGGTCCTTCCAATAAGAATGTTACACTTGTATTTATTTTCTTTTTCTTTTTTTCTCTGTCCAATAGAGAGAGAAAGAAAAAAAAAGAAATGGTACAGAAAAAATGAAGCACACAAAAAGGAGAAAAGATAGCACAAAGTGGAAAAATTTATTATGATCCCCGTATTTGTGGTCCTTCCAATAAGAATGCAACACATGTATTTATTTTTTTTTATTTTTTTCTCTCTCCAATAGAGAGAGAAAGAAAAGAAAAGAAAAGAAATGGTACAGAAAAAATAAAAACACACAAAAAGGGGAAAATATAGCACAAAGTGGAAAAATTTATTATGATCCCCGTATTTTTGGTCCTTCCAATAAGAATGCAACACTTGTATTTATTTATTTTTTATTTTTTCTTTTTTTCTCTCTCCAATTGAGAGAGAGAAAAAAAAAGAAATGGTACAGAAAAAATAAAGCACACAAAAAGGGGAAAAGATAGCACAAAGTGGAAAAATTTATTAACATACCCGTATTTGTGGTCCTTCCAATAAGAATGCAACACTTGTATTTATTATTTTTTTCTTTTTTTGTCTCTCTAATAGAGAGAGATAGAAAAAGAAAAGAAAAGAAATGGTACAGAAAAAAAAAGCACACAAAAAGGGGAAAAGATAGCACAAAGTTGAAAAATTTATTATGATCCCCGTATTTGTGGTCCTTCCAATAAGAATGCAACACTTGTATTTCTTTTTTCTTTTTCTTTTTTTTTCTTTTTTTCTCTCTCCAATACAGAGAGAAAGAAAAAAAAGAAAAAAAAAGGTACAGAAAAAATAAAGCACAGAAAAAGGGGAAAAGATACCACAAAGTGGAAAAATTTATTATGATCCTTGTATTTGTGGTCCTTCTAATAAGAATGCAACACTTGTATTTATTTTTTATTTTCTTTTTTCTTTTTTTCTCTCTCTAATAGAGATAGAAAGAAAAACAAAAGAAAAGAAATGGTACAGAAAAAATAAAGCACACAAAAAGGGGAAAAGATAGCACAAAGTGGAAAAAATTATTATGATCCCCTTAATTGTGGTCCTTCCAATAAGAATCCAACACTTGTATTTATTTTTTCTTTTTCTTTTTTTTTTATTTTCTTTTTTCTGTCCAATAGAGAGAGAAAGAAAAAAAAAGAAATGGTACAGAAAAAATAAAGCACACAAAAAGGGGAAAAGATAGCACAAAGTGAAAAAAATTATTATGATCCCCGTATTTGTGGTCCTTCCAATAAGAATGCAACACTTGTATTTATTTTTTCTTTTTCTTTTTTTTTCTTTTTCTCTGTCCAATAGAGAGAAAGAAAAAAAAAGAAATGGTACAGAAAAAATAAAGCACACAAAAAGGGGTAAAGATAGCACAAAGTGGAAAAATTTATTATGATCCCCGTATTTGTGGTCCTTCCAATAAGAATACAACACTTGTATTTATTTTTTCTTTTTCTTTTTTTCCTTTTTTTCTCTTTCCAATAGAGAGAAAGAAAAAAAAAGAAATGGTAGAGAAAAAATAAAGCACACAAAAAGGGGAAAAGATAGCACAAAGTGGAAAAAATTATTATGATCCCCTTAATTGTGGTCCTTCCAATAAGAATCCAACACTTGTATTTATTTTTTCTTTTTCTTTTTATTTTTTTTTTTATTTTCTTTTTTCTGTCCAATAGAGAGAGAAAGAAAAAAAAAAGAAATGGTACAGAAAAAATAAAGCACACAAAAAGGGGAAAAGATAGCACAAAGTGGAAAAATTTATTATGATCCCCGTATTTGTGGTCATTCCAATAAGAATACAACACTTGTATTTATTTTTTCTTTTTCTTTTTTTTTTTTTTTTCTCTGTCCAATAGAGAGAAAGAAAAAAAAAGAAATGGTACAGAAAAAATAAAGCACACAAAAAGGGGTAAAGATAGCACAAAGTGGAAAAATTTATTATGATCCCCGTATTTGTGGTCCTTCCAATAAGAATACAACACTTGTATTTATTTTTTCTTTTTCTTTTTTTTCTTTTTTTCTCTGTCCAATAGAGAGAAAGAAAAAAAAAGAAATGGTACAGAAAAAATAAAGCACACAAAAAGGGGAAAAGATAGCACAAAGTGGAAAAATTTATTATGATCCCCTTAATTGTGGTCCTCCCAATAAGAATACAACACTTGTATTTATTTTTTTTTCTTTTTTTTCTTTTTTTCTCTCTCCAATAGAGAGAGAAAAAAGAAAAAGAAAAGAAATGGTATAGAAAAAATAAAACACACAAAAAGGGGTAAAAAAAACACAAAGTGGAAAATTTATTAAAACTTATTACGATCCTCGTATTTGTGGTCCTTCCCATAAGAATGCAACAATTGTATTTATTTTTTCTTTTTCTTTTTTTTTTCCTTTTTTCTCTCTCCAATAGAGAGAGAAAGAAAAAAAAAGAATAAAAATTTATTATGATCCCCATATTTGTGGTCCTTCCAATAAGAATGTTACACTTGTATTTATTTTCTTTTTCTTTTTTTCTCTGTCCAATAGAGAGAGAAAGAAAAAAAAAGAAATGGTACAGAAAAAATGAAGCACACAAAAAGGGGAAAAGATAGCACAAAGTGGAAAAATTTATTATGATCCCCGTATTTGTGGTCCTTCCAATAAGAATGCAACACATGTATTTATTTATTTTTTATTTTTTTCTCTCTCCAATAAAGAGAGAGAAAGAAAAGAAAAGAAAAGAAAAGAAATGGTACAGAAAAAATAAAAACACACAAAAAGGGGAAAATATAGCACAAAGTGGAAAAATTTATTATGATCCCCGTATTTTTGGTCCTTCCAATAAGAATGCAACACTTGTATTTATTTATTTTTTCTTTTTTTTCTTTTTTTCTCTCTCCAATAGAGAGAGAAAGAAAAAAAAAGAAATGGTACAGAAAAAGTAAAGCACACAAAAAGGGGAAAAGATAGCACAAAGTGGAAAAATTTATTAACATACCCGTATTTGTGGTCCTTCCAATAAGAATGCAACACTGGTATTTATTATTTTTTTCTTTTTTTGTCTCTCTAATAGAGAGAGAAAGAAAAAGAAAAGAAAAGAAATGGTACAGAAAAAAAAAGCACACAAAAAGGGGAAAAGATAGCACAAAGTTGAAAAATTTATTATGATCCCCGTATTTGTGGTCCTTCCAATAAGAATGCAACACTTGTATTTCTTTTTTCTTTTTTTCTTTTTTTTTTTCTCTCTCCAATACAGAGAGAAAGAAAAAAAAGAAAAAAAATGGTACAGAAAAAATAAAGCACACAAAAAGGGGAAAGATACCACAAAGTGGAAAAATTTATTATGATCCTTGTATTTGTGGTCCTTCTAATAAGAATGCAACACTTGTATTTATTTTTTATTTTCTTTTTTCTTTTTTTCTCTCTCTAATAGAGATAGAAAGAAAAACAAAAGAAAAGAAATGGTACAGAAAAAATAAAGCACACAAAAAGGGGAAAAGATAGCACAAAGTGGAAAAATTTATTATGATCCCCTTAATTGTGGTCCTTCCAATAAGAATCCAACACTTGTATTTATTTTTTCTTTTTCTTTTTTTTATTTTCTTTTTTCTGTCCAATAGAGAGAGAAAGAAAAAAAAAGAAATGGTACAGAAAAAATAAAGCACACAAAAAGGGGAAAAGATAGCACAAAGTGGAAAAATTTATTATGATCCCCGTATTTGTGGTCCTTCCAATAAGAATACAACTCTTGTATTTATTTTTTCTTTTTCTTTTTTTTTTCTCTTTTTTTCTCTGTCCAATAGAGAGAAAGAAAAAAAAGAAATGGTACAGAAAAAATAAAGCACACAAAAAGGGGTAAAGATAGCACAAAGTGGAAAAATTTATTATGATCCCCGTATTTGTGGTCCTTCCAATAAGAATACAACACTTGTATTTATTTTTTCTTTTTCTTTTTTTTCTTTTTTTCTCTGTCCAATAGAGAGAGAAAGAAAAAAAAAGAAATGGTACAGAAAAAATGAAGCACACAAAAAGGGGAAAAGATAGCACAAAGTGGAAAAATTTATTATGATCCCCTTAATTGTGGTCCTCCCAATAAGAATACAACACTTGTATTTATTTTTTCTTTTTCTTTTTTTTCTTGTTTTTTCTCTCCAATAGAGAGAAAAAAGAAAAAGAAAAGAAATGGTACAGAAAAAATAAAACACACAAAAAGGGGTAAAAAAAGCACAAAGTGGAAAATTTATTAAAACTTATTACGATCCTCGTATTTGTGGTCCTTCCCATAAGAATGCAACAATTGTATTTATTTTTTCTTTTTCTTTTTTTTTTCCTTTTTTCTCTCTCCAATAGAGAGAGAAAGAAAAAAAAGAATAAAAATTTATTATGATCCCCATATTTGTGGTCCTTCCAATAAGAATGTTACACTTGTATGTATTTTCTTTTTCTTTTTTTCTCTGTCCAATAGAGAGAGAAAGAAAAAAAAAAGAAATGGCACAGAAAAAAAGAAGCACACAAAAAGGGGAAAAGATAGCACAAAGTGGAAAATTTTATTATGATCCTCGTATTTGTGGTCCTTCCAATAAGAATGCAACACATGTATTTATTTATTTTTTATTTTTTTCTCTCTCCAATAGAGAGAGAGAAAGAAAAGAAAAGAAAAGAAATGGTACAGAAAAAATAAAAACACACAAAAGGGGAAAATATAGCACAAAGTGGAAAAATTTATTATGATCCCCGTATTTTTGGTTCTTCCAATTCTCCAATAGAGAGAGAAAGAAAAAAAAGAAATGGTACAGAAAAAATAAAGCACACAAAAAGGGGAAAAGATAGCACAAAGTGGAAAAATTTATTATGATACCCGTATTTGTGGTCCTTCCAATAAGAATGCAACACTTGTATTTATTTTTTTTTTTCTTTTTTTCTTTTTTTCTCTCCAATAGAGAGAGAGAAAGAAAAGAAAATAAATGGTACATAAAAAATAAAGCACACAAAAAGGGAAAAGATACCACAAAGTGGAAAAATTTATTATGATCCCTGTATTTGTGGTCCTTCTAATAAGAATGCAACACGTGTATTTATTTTTTATTTTCTTTTTTCTTTTTTTTTTCTCTCCAATAGAGAGAGAAAGAAAAACAAAAGAAAAGAAATGGTACAGAAAAAATAAAGCACACAAAAAGGGGAAAAGATAGCACAAAGTGGAAAAATTTATTATGATCCCCTTAATTGTGGTCCTTCCAATAAGAATCCAACACTTGTATTTATTTTTTCTTTTTCTTTTTTTTTATTTTCTTTTCTCTCTCCAAGAGAGAGAGAAAGAAAAAAAAAGAAATGGTACAGAAAAAATAAAGCACACAAAAAGGGGAAAAGATAGCACAAAGTGGAAAAATTTATTATGATCCCCGTATTTGTGGTCCTTCCAATAAGAATACAACACTTGTATTTATTTTTTCTTTTTCTTTTTTTTCTTTTTTTCTCTGTCCAATAGAGAGAAAGAAAAAAAAAGAAATGGTACAGAAAAAATAAAGCACACAAAAAGGGGTAAAGATAGCACAAAGTGGAAAAATTTATTATGATCCCCGTATTTGTGGTCCTTCCAATAAGAATACAACACTTGTATTTATTTTTTCTTTTTCTTTTTTTCTTTTTTTCTCTGTCCAATAGAGAGAGAAAGAAAAAAAAAGAAATGGTACAGAAAAAATAAAGCACACAAAAAGGGGAAAAGATAGCACAAAGTGGAAAAATTTATTATGATCCCCTTAATTGTGGTCCTCCCAATAAGAATACAACACTTGTATTTATTTATTTTTTCTTTTTTTCTCTCTCCAATAGAGAGAGAAAAAAGAAAAAGAAAAGAAATGGTACAGAAAAAATAAAACACACAAAAAGGGGTAAAAAAAGCACAAAGTGGAAAATTTATTAAAACTTATTACGATCCTCGTATTTGTGGTCCTTCCAATAAGAATGCAACACTTGTATTTATTTTTTCTTTTTCTTTTTTTTTATTTTCTTTTTTCTGTCCAATAGAGAGAGAAAGAAAAAAAAAGAAATGGTACAGAAAAAATAAAGCACACAAAAAGGGGAAAAGATAGCACAAAGTGGAAAAATTTATTATGATCCCCGTATTTGTGGTCCTTCCAATAAGAATACAACACTTGTATTTATTTTTTCTTTTTCTTTTTTTTCTTTTTTTCTCTGTCCAATAGAGAGAGAAAAAAAAAAAAGAAATGGTACAGAAAAAATAAAGCACACAAAAAGGGGTAAAGATAGCACAAAGTGGAAAAATTTATTATGATCCCCGTATTTGTGGTCCTTCCAATAAGAATACAACACTTGTATTTATTTTTTCTTTTTCTTTTTTTTCTTTTTTTCTCTCTCCAATAGAGAGAGAAAGAAAAAAAAAAAGAAATGGTACAGAAAAAATAAAGCACACAAAAAGGGGAAAAGATAGCACAAAGTGGAAAAATTTATTATGATCCCCTTAATTGTGGTCCTCCCAATAAGAATACAACACTTGTATTTATTTTTTCTTTTTCTTTTTTTTTCTTTTTTTTCTCTCTCCAATAGAGAGAGAAAGAAAAAAAAGAAAAGAAATGGTACAGAAAAAATAAAGCACACAAAAAGGGGAAAAGATAGCACAAAGTGGAAAAATTTATTATAATCCCCGTATTTGTGGTCCTTCCCATAAGAATGCAACACTTGTATTTATTTATTTATTCTTTTTTTCTCTCTCCAATAGAGAGAGAAAGAAAAAAAAAGAAATGGTATCGAAAAATAAACCACACAAAAAGGGGAAAACATAGCACAAAGTGGAAAAATTTATTATGATCCCCGTAATTGTGGTCCCTCCAATAAGAATACAACACTTGTATTTATTTTTTCTTTTTCTTTTTTTTTTTTCTCTCTCTCCAATGGGAGAGAAAGAAAAAAAAGAAATGGTACAGAAAAAATAAAGCACACAAAAAGGGGAAAAGATAGCACAAAGTGGAAAAATTTATTATGATCCCCGTATTTGTGGTCCTTCCAATAAGAATGCAACACTTGTATTTATTTTTTTTTTTTTTTTTTTTTTTTTTCTCTCTCCAATAGAGAGAGAAAGAAAAAAAAAGAAATGGTACAGAAAAAATAAAGCACACAAAAAGGGGAAAAGATAGCCCAAAGTGGAAAAATTTATTAACATACCCGTATTTGTGGTCCTTCCAATAAAAATGCAACACTTGTATTTATTATTTTTTTCTTTTTTTGTCTCTCGAATAGAGAGAGAACGAAAAAGAAAAGAAAAGAAAAGAAATGGTACAGAAAAAAAAAGCACACAAAAAGTGGAAATGATAGCACAAAGTTGAAAAATTTATTATGATCCCCGTATTTGTGGTCCTTCCAATAAGAATGCAACACTTGTATTTCTTTTTTCTTTTTTTTTTTTTCTTTTTTTCTCTCTCCAATACAGAGAGAAAAAAAAAAGAAAAAAAATGGTACAGAAAAAATAAAGCACACAAAAAGGGGAAAAGATACCACAAAGTGGAAAAATTTATTATGATCCCCGTATTTGTGGTCCTTCTAATAAGAATGCAACACTTGTATTTTTTTTTTTTTTTTTTCTCTCTCCAATAGAGAGAGAAAGAAAAAAAAGAAATGGAACAGAAAAAATAAGCACACAAAAAGGGGAAAAGATAGCACAAAGTGGAAAAATTTATTATGATCCCCGTATTTGTGGTCCTTCCAATAAGAATGCAACACTTGTATTTATTTTTTTTCTATTTTTTTTCTCTCCAATAGAGAGAGAAAGAAAAAAAGAAATGGTACAGAAAAAATAAAGCACACAAAAAGGGGAAAAGATAGCACAAGTGGAAAAATTTATTATGATCCCCGTATTTGTGGTCCTTCCAATAAGAATGCAAGACTTGTATTTATTTTTTAGTTTTCTTTTTTTTCTTAGTTTCTTTGTCCAATAGAGAGAGAAAGAAAAAAAAAAGAAATGGTACAGAAAAAATAAAGCACACAAAAAGGGGGAAAGATAGCACAAAATGGAGAAATTTATTATGATCCCCGTAATTGTGGTCCTTCCAATAAGAATACAACACTTGTATTTATTTTTTCTTTTTCTTTTTTTCTCTCTCCAATAGAGAGAGAAAGAAAAAAAAAAGAAAAGAAATGGTACAGAAAAAATAAAGCACACAAAAAGTGGTAAAAAAAGCACAAAGTGGAAATATTTATTAAAACGTATTATGATCCTCGTATTTGTGGACCTTCCCATAAGAATGCAACACTTGTATTTATTTTTTTTCTTTTTTTCTCTCTCCAATAGAGAGAGAAAGAAAAAAAAGAAATGGTACAGAAAAAATAAAGCAAACAAAAAGGGGAAAACATAGCACAAAGTGAAAAATTTATTATGATCCCCGTATTTGTGGTCCTTCCAATAAGAATGTAACACTTGTATTTATTTTCTTTTTCTTTTTCTCTCTCTCCAATAGGTAGAGAAAGAAAAAAAAGAAATGGTACAGAAAAAATAAAGCACACAAAAAGGGGAAAAGATAGCACAAAGTGGAAAATTTTATTATGATCCCCGTATTTGTGGTCCTTCCAATAAGAATGCAACACTTGTATTTATTTATTTTTTCTTTTTTTTCTCTCTAATAGAGAGAGAAAGAAAAAAAGAAATGGTACAGAAAAAATAAAGCACACAAAAAGGGGAAAAGATAGCACAAAGTGGAAAAATTTATTAACATACCCGTATTTGTGGTCCTTCCAATAAGAATGCAACACTTGTATTTATTGTTTTTTTCTTTTTTTGTCTCTCCAATAGAGAGAAAGAAAAAGAAAAGAAAAGAAATGGTACAGAAAAAAAAAGCACACAAAAACGGGAAAAGATAGCACAAAGTTGAAAAATTTATTATGATCCCCGTATTTGTGGTCCTTCCAATAAGAATGCAACACTTGTATTTATTTTTTCTTTTTTTGTCTCTCCAATACAGAGAGAAAGAAAAAAAAGAAAAAAAATGGTACAGAAAAAATAAAGCACACAAAAAGGGGAAAAGATACCACAAAGTGGAAAAATTTATTATGATCCCCGTATTTGTGGTCCTTCTAATAAGAATGGTGGAAAAATTTATTATGATCCCCGTATTTGTGGTCTTTCCAATAAGAATGCAACACTTGTATTTATTTATTTATTTTTTTTCTCTCTCCAATAGAGAGAGCACACAAAAAGAAAAGATAAAAAATGGTACAGAAAAAATAAAGCACACAAAAAGGGGAAAGATAGCACAAAGTGGAAAAATTTATTATGATCCCCGTAATTGTGGTCCTTCCAATAAGAATACAACACTTGTATT
>NW_026896112.1:0-19925 GCF_033153095.1 Gastrolobium bilobum
ATAGTGAACAAAAAATGTATGTTTGATTTTCTGTTCACACTAGAGGATTCTTCCCGTTCTAATGTAAAAAAAACTTTTGAAAATTAGCTGAGGTGTCGCATTCTCCTTGAATCTCAGCTTTCTGTTCACACTAGTGGATGTCTGGAAAACTTACTTATTTTCGATGTAGTGAACAAAATATGTATGTTTGAATTTCTGTTCACCCAAGAGGATTCTTTCCGTTTTAATGTAAAAAAAACTTTTGAAAATTAGCTGAGGTGTCGCATTCTCCTTGAATCTCAGCTTTCTGTTCACACTAGTGGATGTCTTGAAAACTTACTTATTTTCGATCTAGTGAACAAAATATGTATTTTGAATTTCTGTTCACCCAAGAGGATTCTTTCCGTTTTAATGTAAAAAAAACTTTTGAAAATTAGATGAGGTGTCGCATTCTCCTTGAATCTCAGCTTTCTGTTCACGCTAGTGGATGTCTTGAAAACTTACTTATTTTCGATATAGTGAACAAAATATGTATGTTTGAATTTCTGTTCACCCAAGAGGATTCTTTCCGTTTTAATGTAAAAAAAACTTTTGAAAATTAGCTGAGGTGTCGCATTCTCCTTGAATCTCAGCTTTCTGTTCACACTAGTGGATGTCTTGAAAACTTACTTATTTTCGATGTAGTGAACAAAATATGTATGTTTGAATTTCTGTTCACCCAAGAGGATTCTTTCTTTTTTAATGTAAAAAAAACTTTTGAAAATTAGCTGAGGTGTCGCATTCTCCTTGAATCTCAGCTTTCTGTTCACACTAGTTGATGTCTTGAAAACTTACTTATTTTCGATATTGTGAACAAAATATGTATGTTTGATTTTCTGTTCACACTAGAGGATTCTTTCCGTTCTAATGTAAAAAAACTTTTGAAAATTAGCTGAGGTGTCGCATTCTCCTTGAATCTTAGCTTTCTGTTCACACTAGTGGATGTCATGAAAACTTACTTATTTTCGATGTAGTGAACACAATATGTATGTTTGAATTTCTGTTCACCCAAAAGGATTCTTTCCGTTTTAATGTAAAAAAAACTTTTGAAAATTAGCTGATGTGTCGCATTCTCCTTGAATCTCAGCTTTCTGTTCACACTAGTGGATGTCTTGAAAACTTACTTATTTTCGATGTAGTGAACAAAATATGTATGTTTGAATTTCTGTTCACCCAAGAGGATTCTTTCCGTTTTAATGTAAAAAAAACTTTTGAAAATTAGTTGAGGTGTCGCATTCTCCTTGAATCTCAGCTTTCTGTTCACACTAGTGGATGTCTTGAAAACTTACTTATTTTTGATGTAGTGAGCAAAATATGTATGTTTGAATTTCTGTTCACCCAAGAGGATTCTTTCTGTTTTAATGTAAAAAAAACTTTTGAAAATTAGCTGAGATGTCGCATTCTCCTTGAATCTCAGCTTTCTGTTCACACTAGTGGATGTCTTGAAAACTTACTTATTTTCGATGTAGTGAACAAAATATGTATGTTTGAATTTCTGTTCACCCAAGAGGATTCTTTCCGTTTTAATGTAAAAAAAACTTTTGAAAATTAGCTGAGGTGTCGCATTCTCCTTGAATCTCAGCTTTCTGTTCACACTAGTGGATGTCATGAAAACTTACTTATTTTCGATGTAGTGAACACAATATGTATGTTTGAATTTCTGTTCACCCAAAAGGATTCTTTCCGTTTTAATGTAAAAAAAACTTTTGAAAATTAGCTGAGGTGTCGCATTCTCCTTGAATCTCAGCTTTCTGTTCACACTAGTGGATGTCTTGAAAACTTACTTATTTTCGATGTAGTGAACAAAATATGTATGTTTGAATTTCTGTTCACCCAAGAGGATTCTTTCCGTTTTAATGTAAAAAAAACTTTTGAAAATTAGCTGAGGTGTCGCATTCTCCTTGAATCTCAGCTTTCTGTTCACACTAGTGGATGTCATGAAAACTTACTTATTTTCGATGTAGTGAACACAATATGTATGTTTGAATTTCTGTTCACCCAAAAGGATTCTTTCCGTTTTAATGTAAAAAAAACTTTTGAAAATTAGCTGAGGTGTCGCATTCTCCTTGAATCTCAGCTTTCTGTTCACACTAGTGGATGTCTTGAAAACTTACTTATTTTCGATGTAGTGAACAAAATATGTATGTTTGAATTTCTGTTCACCCAAGAGGATTCTTTCCGTTTTAATGTAAAAAAAACTTTTGAAAATTAGCTGAGGTGTCGCATTCTCCTTGAATCTCAGCTTTCTGTTCACACTAGTGGATGTCTTGAAAACTTACTTATTTTTGATGTAGTGAGCAAAATATGTATGTTTGAATTTCTGTTCACCCAAGAGGATTCTTTCCGTTTTAATGTAAAAAAAACTTTTGAAAATTAGCTGAGGTGTCGCATTCTCCTTGAATCTCAGCTTTCTGTTCACACTAGTGGATGTCTTGAAAACTTACTTATTTTCGATGTAGTGAACAAATTATGTATGTTTGAATTTCTGTTCACCCAAGAGGATTCTTTCCGTTTTAATGTAAAAAAAACTTTTGAAAATTAGCTGAGGTGTCGCATTCTCCTAGAATCTCAGCTTTCTGTTCACACTAGTGGATGTCTTGAAAACTTACTTATTTTCGATGTAGTGAACAAAATATGTATGTTTGAATTTCTGTTCACCCAAGAGGATTCTTTCCGTTTTAATGTAAAAAAAACTTATTAAAATTAGCTGAGGTGTCGCA
The DNA here is from genome assembly GCF_033153095.1 of Gastrolobium bilobum. Taxonomy (NCBI): domain Eukaryota; kingdom Viridiplantae; phylum Streptophyta; class Magnoliopsida; order Fabales; family Fabaceae; genus Gastrolobium; species Gastrolobium bilobum. The sequence goes on from NW_026896112.1 coordinate 2,739, forward strand.
TTCTCCTTGAATCTCAGCTTTCTGTTCACACTAGTGGATGTCTTGAAAACTTACTTATTTTCGATGTAGTGAACAAAATATGTATGTTTGAATTTCTGTTCACCCAAGAGGAGTCTTTCCGTTTTAATGTAAAAAAAACTTTTGAAAATTAGCTGAGGTGTCGCATTCTCCTTTAATCTCAGCTTTCTGTTCACGCTAGAGGATGTCTTGAAAACTTACTTCTTTTCGATATAGTGAACAAAATATGTATGTTTGAATTTCTGTTCACACTAGAGGATTCTTTCCGTTTTAATGTAAAAAAAAACTTTTGAAAATTAGCTGAAGTGTCGCATTCTCCTTAAATTTCAGCTTTCTGTTCACACTAGAGGATGTCTTGAAAACTTACTTATTTTCGATATAGTGAACAAAATATGTATGTTTGATTTTCTGTTCACACTAGAGGATTCTTTCTGTTCTAATGTAAAAAAACTTTTGAAAATTAGCTGAGGTGTCGCATTCTCCTTGAATCTCAGCTTTCTGTTCACACTAGTGGATGTCATGAAAACTTACTTATTTTCGATGTAGTGAACACAATATGTATGTTTGAATTTCTGTTCACCCAAAAGGATTCTTTCTGTTTTATTGTAAAAAAAACTTTTGAAAATTAGCTGAGGTGTCGCATTCTCCTTGAATCTCAGCTTTCTGTTCACACTAGTGGATGTCTTGAAAACTTACTTATTTTCGATGTAGTGAACAAAATATGTATGTTTGAATTTCTGTTCACCCAAGAGGATTCTTTCTGTTTTAATGTAAAAAAAACTTTTGAAAATTAGCTGAGGTGTCGCATTCTCCTTGAATCTCAGCTTTCTGTTCACACTAGTGGATGTCTTGAAAACTTACTTATTTTCGATGTAGTGAACAAAATATGTATGTTTGAATTTCTGTTCACACTAAAGGATTCTTTTCGTTTTAATGTAAAATAAACTTTTGAAAATTAGCTGAGGTGTCGCATTCTCCTTTAATCTCAGCTTTCTGTTCACGCTAGAGGATGTCTTGAAAACTTACTTCTTTTCGATATAGTGAACAAAATATGTATGTTTGAATTTCTGTTCACACTAGAGGATTCTTTCCGTTTTAATGTAAAAAAAAATTTTGAAAATTAGCTGAAGTGTCGCATTCTCCTTAAATTTCAGCTTTCTGTTCACACTAGAGGATGTCTTGAAAACTTACTTATTTTCGATATAGTGAACAAAATATGTATGTTTGATTTTCTGTTCACACTAGAGGATTCTTTCTGTTCTAATGTAAAAAAACTTTTGAAAATTAGCTGAGGTGTCGCATTCTCCTTGAATCTCAGCTTTCTGTTCACACTAGTGGATGTCATGAAAACTTACTTATTTTCGATGTAGTGAACACAATATGTATGTTTGAATTTCTGTTCACCCAAAAGGATTCTTTCTGTTTTATTGTAAAAAAAACTTTTGAAAATTAGCTGAGGTGTCGCATTCTCCTTGAATCTCAGCTTTCTGTTCACACTAGTGGATGTCTTGAAAACTTACTTATTTTCGATGTAGTGAACAAAATATGTATGTTTGAATTTCTGTTCACCCAAGAGGATTCTTTCTGTTTTAATGTAAAAAAAACTTTTGAAAATTAGCTGAGGTGTCGCATTCTCCTTGAATCTCAGCTTTCTGTTCACACTAGTGGATGTCTTGAAAACTTACTTATTCTCGATGTAGTGAACAAAATATGTATGTTTGAATTTCTGTTCACACTAAAGGATTCTTTTCGTTTTAATGTAAAATAAACTTTTGAAAATTAGCTGATGTGTCGCATTCTCCTTAAATCTCAGCTTTCTGTTCACGCTAGAGGATGTCTTGAAAACTTACTTATTTTCGATCTAGTGAACAAAATATTTATGTTTGAATTTCTGTTCACACTAGAGGATTCTTTCCGTTTTAATGTAAAAAAAACTTTTGAAAATTAGTTGAGGTGTCGCTTTCTCCTTAAATCTCAGCTTTCTGTTCACACTAGAGGATGTCTTGAAAACTTATTTTCGATACAGCGAACAAAATATGTATGTTTGAATTTCTGTTAACCTTAGAGGATTCTTTCCGTTTTAATGTCAAAAAAACTTTTGAAAATTAGCTGAGGTGTCGCATTCTCCTTGAATCTCAGCTTTCTGTTCACACTAGTGGATGTCTTGAAAACTTACTTATTTTCGATGTAGTGAACAAAATATGTATGTTTGAATTTATGTTCACACTAGAGGATTCTTTCCGTTTTAATGTAAAAAAAACTTTTGAAAATTAGCTGAGGTGTCGCATTCTCCTTAAATCTCAGCTTTCTGTTCACACTAGTGGATGTCTTGAAAACTTACTTATTTTCGATGTAGTGAACAAAATATGTATGTTTGAATTTCTGTTCACCCAAGAGGATTCTTTCCGTTTTAATGTAAAAAAAAACTTTTGAAAATTAGCTGAGGTGTCGCATTCTCCTTAAATCTCAGCTTTCTGTTCACGCTAGAGGATGTCTTGAAAACTTCCTTATTTTCGATATAGTGAACAAAATATGTATGTTTGATTTTCTGTTCACACTAGAGGATTCTTTCCGTTCTAATGTAAAAAAACTTTTGAAAATTAGCTGAGGTGTCGCATTCTCCTTGAATCTCAGCTTTCTGTTCACACTAGTGGATGTCTTGAAAACTTACTTATTTTCGATGTAGTGAACAAAATATGTATGTTTGAATTTCTGTTCACCCAAGAGGATTCTTTCCGTTTTAATGTAAAAAAAACTTTTGAAAATTTGCTGAGGTGTCGCTTTCTCCTTGAATCTCAGCTTTCTGTTCACACTAGTGGATGTCTTGAAAACTTACTTATTTTCGATATAGTGAAAAAAATATGTATGTTTGAATTTCTGTTCACACTAAAGGATTCTTTCTGTTTTAATGTAAAATAAACTTTTGAAAATTAGCTGAGGTGTCGCATTCTCCTTAAATCTCAGATTTCTGTTCACGCTAGAGGATGTCTTGAAAACTTACTTCTTTTCGATATAGTGAACAAAATATGTGTGTTTGAATTTCTGTTCACACTAGAGGATTCTTTCCGTTTTAATGTAAAAAAAACTTTTGAAAATTAGCTGAGGTGTCGCTTTCTCCATAAATCTCAGCTTTCTGTTCACACTAGAGGATGTCTTGAAAACTTATTTTCGATACAGCGAACAAAATATGTATGTTTGAATTTCTGTTCACCCTAGAGGATTCTTTCCGTTTTAATGTAAAAAAAACTTTTGAAAATTAGATGAGGTGTCGCATTCTCCTTGAATCTCAGCTTTCTGTTCACGCTAGTGGATGTCTTGAAAACTTACTTATTTTCGATATAGTGAACAAAATATGTATGTTTGAATTTCTGTTCACCCAAGAGGATTCTTTCCGTTTTAATGTAAAAAAAACTTTTGAAAATTAGCTGAGGTGTCGCATTCTCCTTGAATCTCAGCTTTCTGTTCACACTAGTGGATGTCTTGAAAACTTACTTATTTTCGATGTAGTGAACAAAATATGTATGTTTGAATTTCTGTTCACCCAAGAGGATTCTTTCCGTTTTAATGTAAAAAAAACTTATTAAAATTAGCTGAGGTGTCGCATTCTCCTTGAATCTCAGCTTTCTGTTCACACTAGTGGATGTCTTGAAAACTTACTTATTTTCGATGTAGTGAACAAAATATGTATGTTTGAATTTCTGTTCACCCAAGAGGAGTCTTTCCGTTTTAATGTAAAAAAAACTTTTGAAAATTAGCTGAGGTGTCGCATTCTCCTTTAATCTCAGCTTTCTGTTCACGCTAGAGGATGTCTTGAAAACTTACTTCTTTTCGATATAGTGAACAAAATATGTATGTTTGAATTTCTGTTCACACTAGAGGATTCTTTCCGTTTTAATGTAAAAAAAAACTTTTGAAAATTAGCTGAAGTGTCGCATTCTCCTTAAATTTCAGCTTTCTGTTCACACTAGAGGATGTCTTGAAAACTTACTTATTTTCGATATAGTGAACAAAATATGTATGTTTGATTTTCTGTTCACACTAGAGGATTCTTTCTGTTCTAATGTAAAAAAACTTTTGAAAATTAGCTGAGGTGTCGCATTCTCCTTGAATCTCAGCTTTCTGTTCACACTAGTGGATGTCATGAAAACTTACTTATTTTCGATGTAGTGAACACAATATGTATGTTTGAATTTCTGTTCACCCAAGAGGATTCTTTCTGTTTTAATGTAAAAAAAAACTTTTGAAAATTAGCTGAGGTGTCGCATTCTCCTTGAATCTCAGCTTTCTGTTCACACTAGTGGATGTCTTGAAAACTTACTTATTTTCGATGTAGTGAACAAAATATGTATGTTTGAATTTCTGTTCACCCAAGAGGATTCTTTCTGTTTTAATGTAAAAAAAACTTTTGAAAATTAGCTGAGGTGTCGCATTCTCCTTGAATCTCAGCTTTCTGTTCACACTAGTGGATGTCTTGAAAACTTACTTATTTTTGATGTAGTGAGCAAAATATGTATGTTTGAATTTCTGTTCACCCAAGAGGATTCTTTCCATTTTAATGAAAAAAAAACTTTTGAAAATTAGCTGAGGTGTCGCATTCTCCTTGAATCTCAGCTTTCTGTTCACACTAGTGGATGTCTTGAAAACTTACTTATTTTCGATGTAGTGAACAAAATATGTATGTTTGAATTTCTGTTCACCCAAGAGGATTCTTTCCGTTTTAATGTAAAAAAAACTTTTGAAAATTAGCTGAGGTGTCGCATTCTCCTTGAATCTCAGCTTTCTGTTCACACTAGTGGATGTCATGAAAACTTACTTATTTTCGATGTAGTGAACACAATATGTATGTTTGAATTTCTGTTCACCCAAAAGGATTCTTTCCGTTTTAATGTAAAAAAACTTTTGAAAATTACCTGAGGTGTCGCATTCTCCTTGAATCTCAGCTTTCTGTTCACACTAGTGGATGTCTTGAAAACTTACTTATTTTCGATGTAGTGAAATAAAATATGTATGTTTGAATTTCTGTTCACCCAAGAGGATTCTTTCCGTTTTAATGTAAAAAAAACTTTTGAAAATTAGCTGAGGTGTCGCATTCTCCTTGAATCTCAGCTTTCTGTTCACACTAGTGGATGTCTTGAAAACTTACTTATTTTCGATGTAGTGAACAAAATATGTATGTTTGAATTTCTGTTCACCCAAGAGGATTCTTTCCGTTTTAATGTAAATTTTTTTTTTTAAAATTAGCTGAGGTGTCGCATTCTCCTTGAATCTCAGCTTTCTGTTCACACTAGTGGATGTCTTGAAAACTTACTTATTTTCGATGTAGTGAACAAAATATGTATGTTTGAATTTCTGTTCACCCAAGAGGATTCTTTCCGTTTTAATGTAAAAAAAACTTTTGAAAATTAGCTGAGGTGTCGCATTCTCCTTAAATCTCAGCTTTCTGTTCACGCTAGAGGATGTCTTGAAAACTTACTTCTTTTCGATATAGTGAACAAAATATGTATGTTTGAATTTCTGTTCACACTAGAGGATTCTTTCCGTTTTAATGTAAAAAGAACTTTTGAAAATTAGCTGAAGTGTCGCATTCTCCTTAAATCTCAGCTTTCTGTTCACACTAGAGGATGTCTTGAAAACTTACTTATTTTCGATATAGTGAACAAAATATGTATGTTTGATTTTCTGTTCACACTCGAGGATTATTTCCGTTCTAATGTAAAAAAACTTTTGAAAATTAGCTGAGGCGTCGCATTCTCCTTGAATCTCAGCTTTCTGTTCACACTAGTGGATGTCTTGAAAACTTACTTATTTTCGATGTAGTGAACAAAATATGTATGTTTGAATTTCTGTTCTCCCAAGAGGATTCTTTCCGTTTTAATGTAAATTTTTTTTTTAAAATTAGCTGAGGTGTCGCATTCTCCTTGAATCTCAGCTTTCTGTTCACACTAGTGGATGTCTTGAAAACTTACTTATTTTCGATATAGTGAACAAAATATGTATGTTTGATTTTCTGTTCACACTAGATGATTCTTTCCGATTTAATGTAAAAAAACTTTTGAAAATTAGCTGAGGTGTCACATTCACCTTAAATCTCAGCTTTCTGTTCACACTAGAGGATGTCTTGAAAACTTACTTCTTTTCCATGTAGTGAACAAAATATGTATGTTTGAATTTCTGTTCACACTAGAGGATTCTTTCCGTTTTAATGTAAAAAAAACTTTTGAAAATTAGCTGAGCTGTCGCATTCTCCTTAAATCTCAGCTTTCTGTTCACACTAGAGGATGTCTTGAAAACTTACTTATTTTCGATACGGCGAACAAAATATGTATATTTGAATTTCTGCTAACCCTAGAGGATTCTTTCCGTTTTAATGTAAAAAAAACTTTTGAAAATTAGCTGAGGTGTCGCATTCTCGTTGAATCTCAGCTTTCTGTTCACACTAGTGGATGTCTTGAAAACTTACTTATTTTCGATGTAGTGAACAAAATATGTATGTTTGAATTTCTGTTCACCCAAGAGGATTCTTTCCGTTTTAATGTAAAAAAAACTTTTGAAAATTAGCTGAGGTGTCGCATTCTCCTTAAATCTCAGCTTTCTGTTCACGCTAGAGGATGTCTTGAAAACTTACTTCTTTTCGATATAGTGAACAAAATATGTATGTTTGAATTTCTGTTCACACTAGAGGATTCTTTCCGTTTTAATGTAAAAAGAACTTTTGAAAATTAGCTGAAGTGTCGCATTCTCCTTAAATCTCAGCTTTCTGTTCACGCTAGAGGATGTCTTGAAAACTTACTTATTTTCGATATAGTGAACAAAATATGTATGTTTGATTTTCTGTTCACACTCGAGGATTATTTCCGTTCTAATGTAAAAAAACTTTTGAAAATTAGCTGAGGTGTCGCATTCTCCTTGAATCTCAGCTTTCTGTTCACACTAGTGGATGTCTTGAAAACTTACTTATTTTCGATGTAGTGAACAAAATATGTATGTTTGAATTTCTGTTCTCCCAAGAGGATTCTTTCCGTTTTAATGTAAATTTTTTTTTTTTAAATTAGCTGAGGTGTCGCATTCTCCTTGAATCTCAGCTTTCTGTTCACACTAGTGGATGTCTTGAAAACTTACTTATTTTCGATATAGTGAACAAAATATGTATGTTTGATTTTCTGTTCACACTAGAGGATTCTTTCCGTTCTAATGTAAAAAAACTTTTGAAAATTAGCTGAGGTGTCACATTCACCTTAAATCTCAGCTTTCTGTTCACACTAGAGGATGTCTTGAAAACTTACTTCTTTTCCATGTAGTGAACAAAATATGTATGTTTGAATTTCTGTTCACACTAGAGGATTCTTTCCGTTTTAATGTAAAAAAAACTTTTGAAAATTAGCTGAGCTGTCGCATTCTCCTTAAATCTCAGCTTTCTGTTCACACTAGAGGATGTCTTGAAAACTTACTTATTTTCGATACGGCGAACAAAATATGTATATTTGAATTCCTGCTAACCCTAGAGGATTCTTTCCGTTTTAATGTAAAAAAAACTTTTGAAAATTAGCTGAGGTGTCGCATTCTCGTTGAATCTCAGCTTTCTGTTCACACTAGTGGATGTCTTGAAAACTTACTTATTTTCGATGTAGTGAACAAAATATGTATGTTTGAATTTCTGTTCACCCAAGAGGATTCTTTCCGTTTTAATGTAAAAAAAACTTTTGAAAATTAGCTGAGGTGTCGCATTCTCCTTAAATCTCAGCTTTCTGTTCACGCTAGAAGATGTCTTGAAAACTTACTTCTTTTCGATATAGTGAACAAAATATGTATGTTTGAATTTCTGTTCACACTAGAGGATTCTTTCCGTTTTAATGTAAAAAAAACTTTTGAAAATTAGCTGAGGTGTCGCATTCTCCTTAAATCTCAGCTTTCTGTTCACGCTAGAGGATGTCTTGAAAACTTACTTCTTTTCGATATAGTGAACAAAATATGTATGTTTGAATTTCTGTTCACACTAGAGGATTCTTTCCGTTTTAATGTAAAAAGAACTTTTGAAATTAGCTGAAGTGTCGCATTCTCCTTAAATCTCAGCTTTCTGTTCACACTAGAGGATGTCTTGAAAACTTACTTATTTTCGATATAGTGAACAAAATATGTATGTTTGATTTTCTGTTCACACTCGAGGATTATTTCCGTTCTAATGTAAAAAAACTTTTGAAAATTAGCTGAGGTGTCGCATTCTCCTTGAATCTCAGCTTTCTGTTCACACTAGTGGATGTCTTGAAAACTTACTTATTTTCGATGTAGTGAACAAAATATGTATGTTTGAATTTCTGTTCTCCCAAGAGGATTCTTTCCGTTTTAATGTAAATTTTTTTTTTAAAATTAGCTGAGGTGTCGCATTCTCCTTGAATCTCAGCTTTCTGTTCACACTAGTGGATGTCTTGAAAACTTACTTATTTTCGATATAGTGAACAAAATATGTATGTTTGATTTTCTGTTCACACTAGAGGATTCTTTCCGTTCTAATGTAAAAAAACTTTTGAAAATTAGCTGAGGTGTCACATTCACCTTAAATCTCAGCTTTCTGTTCACACTAGAGGATGTCTTGAAAACTTACTTCTTTTCCATGTAGTGAACAAAATATGTATGTTTGAATTTCTGTTCACACTAGAGGATTCTTTCCGTTTTAATGTAAAAAAAACTTTTGAAAATTAGCTGAGCTGTCGCATTCTCCTTAAATCTCAGCTTTCTGTTCACACTAGAGGATGTCTTGAAAACTTACTTATTTTCGATACGGCGAACAAAATATGTATATTTCAATTTCTGCTAACCCTAGAGGATTCTTTCCGTTTTAATGTAAAAAAAACTTTTGAAAATTAGCTGAGGTGTCGCATTCTCGTTGAATCTCAGCTTTCTGTTCACACTAGTGGATGTCTTGAAAACTTACTTATTTTCGATGTAGTGAACAAAATATGTATGTTTGAATTTCTGTTCACCCAAGAGGATTCTTTCCGTTTTAATGTAAAAAAAACTTTTGAAAATTAGCTGAGGTGTCGCATTCTCCTTAAATCTCAGCTTTCTGTTCACGCTAGAGGATGTCTTGAAAACTTACTTCTTTTCGATATAGTGAACAAAATATGTATGTTTGAATTTCTGTTCACACTAGAGGATTCTTTCCGTTTTAATGTAAAAAAAACTTTTGAAAATTAGCTGAGGTGTTGCATTCTCCTTAAATCTCAGCTTTCTGTTCACACTAGAGGATGTCTTGAAAACTTACTTATTTTCGATATAGTGAACAAAATATGTATGTTTGATTTTCTGTTCACACTCGAGGATTCTTTCCGTTCTAATGTAAAAAAACTTTTGAAAATCAGCTGAGGTGTCGCATTCTCCTTGAATCTCAGCTTTCTGTTCACACTAGTGGATGTCTTGAAAACTTACTTATTTTCGATGTAGTGAACAAAATATGTATGTTTGAATTTCTGTTCACCCAAGAGGATTCTTTCCGTTTTAATGTAAATTTTTTTTTTAAAATTAGCTGAGGTGTCGCATTCTCCTTGAATCTCAGCTTTCTGTTCACACTAGTGGATGTCTTGAAAACTTACTTATTTTCGATGTAGTGAACAAAATATGTATGTTTGAATTTCTGTTCACCCAAGAGGATTCTTTCCGTTTTAATGTAAAAAAAACTTTTGAAAATTAGCTGAGGTGTCGCATTCTCCTTAAATCTCAGCTTTCTGTTCACGCTAGAGGATGTCTTGAAAACTTACTTCTTTTCGATATAGTGAACAAAATATGTATGTTTGAATTTCTGTTCACACTAGAGGATTCTTTCCGTTTTAATGTAAAAAGAACTTTTGAAAATTAGCCGAAGTGTCGCATTCTCCTTAAATCTCAGCTTTCTGTTCACACTAGAGGATGTCTTGAAAACTTACTTATTTTCGATATAGTGAACAAAATATGTATGTTTGATTTTCTGTTCACACTCGAGGATTCTTTCCGTTCTAATGTAAAAAAACTTTTGAAAATTAGCTGAGGTGTCGCATTCTCCTTGAATCTCAGCTTTCTGTTCACACTAGTGGATGTCTTGAAAACTTACTTATTTTCGATGTAGTGAACAAAATATGTATGTTTGAATTTCTGTTCTCCCAAGAGGATTCTTTCCGTTTTAATGTAAATTTTTTTTTTAAAATTAGCTGAGGTGTCGCATTCTCCTTGAATCTCAGCTTTCTGTTCACACTAGTGGATGTCTTGAAAACTTACTTATTTTCGATGTAGTGATTAAAATATGTATGTTTGAATTTCTGTTCACCCAAGAGGATTCTTTCCGTTTTAATGTAAAAAAAACTTTTGAAAATTAGCTGAGTTGTCGCATTCTCCTTAAATCTCAGCTTTCTGTTCACGCTAGAGGATGTCTTGAAAACTTACTTCTTTTCGATATAGTGAACAAAATATGTATGTTTGAATTTCTGTTCACACTAGAGGATTCTTTCCGTTTTAATGTAAAAAAAACTTTTGAAAATTAGCTGAGGTGTCGCTTTCTCCTTAAATCTCAGCTTTCTGTTCACACTAGAGGATGTCTTGAAAACTTATTTTCGATACAGCGAACAAAATATGTATGTTTGAATTTCTGTTCACCCAAGAGGATTCTTTCCGTTTTAATGTAAAAAAAACTTTTGAAAATTAGCTGAGGTGTCGCATTCTCCTTGAATCTCAGCTTTCTGTTCACACTAGAGGATGTCTTGAAAACTTACTTATTTTTTATCTAGTGAACAAAATATGTATGTTTGAATTTCTGTTCACCCAAGAGGATTCTTTCAGTTTTAATGTAAAAAAAACTTTTGAAAATTAGCTGAGGTGTCGCATTCTCCTTAAATCTCAGCTTTCTGTTCACTCTATAGGATGTCTTGAAAACTTACTTCTTTTCGATATAGTGAACAAAATATGTATGTTTGAATTTCTGTTCACACTAGAGGATTCTTTCCGTTTTAATGTAAAAAAAAACTTTTGAAAATTAGCTGAGGTGTCGCATTCTCCTTGAATGTCAGCTTTCTGTTCACACTAGAGGATGTCTTGAAAACTTACTTATTTTCGATACAGCGAACAAAATATGTATGTTTGAATTTCTTTTCACACTAGAGGATTCTTTCCGTTTTAATGTAAAAAAAACTTTTGAAAATTAGCTGAAGTGTCGCATTCTCCTTAAATCTCAGCTTTCTGTTCACACTAGAGGATGTCTTGAAAACTTACTTATTTTCGATATAGTGAAAAAAATATGTATGTTTGAATTTCTGCTAACCCTAGAGGATTCTTTCCGTTTTAATGTAAAAAAAACTTTTGAAAATTAGCTGAGGTGTCGCATTCTCCTTGAATCTCAGCTTTCTGTTCACACTAGTGGATGTCTTGAAAACTTACTTATTTTCGATGTAGTGAACAAAATATGTATGTTTGAATTTCTGTTCACCCAAGAGGATTCTTTCCGTTTTAATGTAAAAAAAACTTTTGAAAATTAGCTGAGTTGTCGCATTCTCCTTAAATCTCAGCTTTCTGTTCACGCTAGAGGATGTCTTGAAAACTTACTTCTTTTCGATATAGTGAACAAAATATGTATGTTTGAATTTCTGTTCACACTAGAGGATTCTTTCCGTTTTAATGTAAAAAAAACTTTTGAAAATTAGCTGAGGTGTCGCTTTCTCCTTAAATCTCAGCTTTCTGTTCACACTAGAGGATGTCTTGAAAACTTATTTTCGATACAGCGAACAAAATATGTATGTTTGAATTTCTGTTCACCCAAGAGGATTCTTTCCGTTTTAATGTAAAAAAAACTTTTGAAAATTAGCTGAGGTGTCGCATTCTCCTTGAATCTCAGCTTTCTGTTCACACTAGAGGATGTCTTGAAAACTTACTTATTTTTGATCTAGTGAACAAAATATGTATGTTTGAATTTCTGTTCACCCAAGAGGATTCTTTCAGTTTTAATGTAAAAAAAACTTTTGAAAATTAGCTGAGGTGTCGCATTCTCCTTAAATCTCAGCTTTCTGTTCACTCTATAGGATGTCTTGAAAACTTACTTCTTTTCGATATAGTGAACAAAATATGTATGTTTGAATTTCTGTTCACACTAGAGGATTCTTTCCGTTTTAATGTAAAAAAAAACTTTTGAAAATTAGCTGAGGTGTCGCATTCTCCTTAAATCTCAGCTTTCTGTTCACACTAGAGGATGTCTTGAAAACTTACTTATTTTCGATACAGCGAACAAAATATGTATGTTTGAATTTCTTTTCACACTAGAGGATTCTTTCCGTTTTAATGTAAAAAAAACTTTTGAAAATTAGCTGAAGTGTCGCATTCTCCTTAAATCTCAGCTTTCTGTTCACACTAGAGGATGTCTTGAAAACTTACTTATTTTCGATATAGTGAAAAAAATATGTATGTTTGAATTTCTGCTAACCCTAGAGGATTCTTTCCGTTTTAATGTAAAAAAAACTTTTGAAAATTAGCTGAGGTGTCGCATTCTCCTTGAATCTCAGATTTCTGTTCACACTAGTGGATGTCTTGAAAACTTACTTATTTTCGATGTAGTGAACAAAATATGTATGTTTGAATTTCTGTTCACACTAGAGGATTCTTTCCGTTTTAATGTAAAAAAAAACTTTTGAAAATTAGCTGAGGTGTCGCATTCTCCTTGAATGTCAGCTTTCTGTTCACACTAGAGGATGTCTTGAAAACTTACTTATTTTCGATACAGCGAACAAAATATGTATGTTTGAATTTCTTTTCACACTAGAGGATTCTTTCCGTTTTAATGTAAAAAAAACTTTTGAAAATTAGCTGAAGTGTCGCATTCTCCTTAAATCTCAGCTTTCTGTTCACACTAGAGGATGTCTTGAAAACTTACTTATTTTCGATATAGTGAAAAAAATATGTATGTTTGAATTTCTGCTAACCCTAGAGGATTCTTTCCGTTTTAATGTAAAAAAAACTTTTGAAAATTAGCTGAGGTGTCGCATTCTCCTTGAATCTCAGCTTTCTGTTCACACTAGTGGATGTCTTGAAAACTTACTTATTTTCGATGTAGTGAACAAAATATGTATGTTTGAATTTCTGTTCACCCAAGAGGATTCTTTCCGTTTTAATGTAAAAAAAACTTTTGAAAATTAGCTGAGTTGTCGCATTCTCCTTAAATCTCAGCTTTCTGTTCACGCTAGAGGATGTCTTGAAAACTTACTTCTTTTCGATATAGTGAACAAAATATGTATGTTTGAATTTCTGTTCACACTAGAGGATTCTTTCCGTTTTAATGTAAAAAAAACTTTTGAAAATTAGCTGAGGTGTCGCTTTCTCCTTAAATCTCAGCTTTCTGTTCACACTAGAGGATGTCTTGAAAACTTATTTTCGATACAGCGAACAAAATATGTATGTTTGAATTTCTGTTCACCCAAGAGGATTCTTTCCGTTTTAATGTAAAAAAAACTTTTGAAAATTAGCTGAGGTGTCGCATTCTCCTTGAATCTCAGCTTTCTGTTCACACTAGAGGATGTCTTGAAAACTTACTTATTTTTGATCTAGTGAACAAAATATGTATGTTTGAATTTCTGTTCACCCAAGAGGATTCTTTCAGTTTTAATGTAAAAAAAACTTTTGAAAATTAGCTGAGGTGTCGCATTCTCCTTAAATCTCAGCTTTCTGTTCACTCTATAGGATGTCTTGAAAACTTACTTCTTTTCGATATAGTGAACAAAATATGTATGTTTGAATTTCTGTTCACACTAGAGGATTCTTTCCGTTTTAATGTAAAAAAAAACTTTTGAAAATTAGCTGAGGTGTCGCATTCTCCTTAAATCTCAGCTTTCTGTTCACACTAGAGGATGTCTTGAAAACTTACTTATTTTCGATACAGCGAACAAAATATGTATGTTTGAATTTCTTTTCACACTAGAGGATTCTTTCCGTTTTAATGTAAAAAAAACTTTTGAAAATTAGCTGAAGTGTCGCATTCTCCTTAAATCTCAGCTTTCTGTTCACACTAGAGGATGTCTTGAAAACTTACTTATTTTCGATATAGTGAAAAAAATATGTATGTTTGAATTTCTGCTAACCCTAGAGGATTCTTTCCGTTTTAATGTAAAAAAAACTTTTGAAAATTAGCTGAGGTGTCGCATTCTCCTTGAATCTCAGCTTTCTGTTCACACTAGTGGATGTCTTGAAAACTTACTTATTTTCGATGTAGTGAACAAAATATGTATGTTTGAATTTCTGTTCACACTAGAGGATTCTTTCCGTTTTAATGTAAAAAAAAACTTTTGAAAATTAGCTGAGGTGTCGCATTCTCCTTGAATGTCAGCTTTCTGTTCACACTAGAGGATGTCTTGAAAACTTACTTATTTTCGATACAGCGAACAAAATATGTATGTTTGAATTTCTTTTCACACTAGAGGATTCTTTCCGTTTTAATGTAAAAAAAACTTTTGAAAATTAGCTGAAGTGTCGCATTCTCCTTAAATCTCAGCTTTCTGTTCACACTAGAGGATGTCTTGAAAACTTACTTATTTTATGTAGTGAAAAAAATATGTATGTTTGAATTTCTGCTAACCCTAGAGGATTCTTTCCGTTTTAATGTAAAAAAAACTTTTGAAAATTAGCTGAGGTGTCGCATTCTCCTTGAATCTCAGCTTTCTGTTCACACTAGTGGATGTCTTGAAAACTTACTTATTTTCGATGTAGTGAACAAAATATGTATGTTTGAATTTCTGTTCACCCAAGAGGATTCTTTCCGTTTTAATGTAAAAAAAACTTTTGAAAATTAGCTGAGTTGTCGCATTCTCCTTAAATCTCAGCTTTCTGTTCACGCTAGAGGATGTCTTGAAAACTTACTTCTTTTCGATATAGTGAACAAAATATGTATGTTTGAATTTCTGTTCACACTAGAGGATTCTTTCCGTTTTAATGTAAAAAAAACTTTTGAAAATTAGCTGAGGTGTCGCTTTCTCCTTAAATCTCAGCTTTCTGTTCACACTAGAGGATGTCTTGAAAACTTATTTTCGATACAGCGAACAAAATATGTATGTTTGAATTTCTGTTCACCCAAGAGGATTCTTTCCGTTTTAATGTAAAAAAAACTTTTGAAAATTAGCTGAGGTGTCGCATTCTCCTTGAATCTCAGCTTTCTGTTCACACTAGAGGATGTCTTGAAAACTTACTTATTTTTGATCTAGTGAACAAAATATGTATGTTTGAATTTCTGTTCACCCAAGAGGATTCTTTCAGTTTTAATGTAAAAAAAACTTTTGAAAATTAGCTGAGGTGTCGCATTCTCCTTAAATCTCAGCTTTCTGTTCACTCTATAGGATGTCTTGAAAACTTACTTCTTTTCGATATAGTGAACAAAATATGTATGTTTGAATTTCTGTTCACACTAGAGGATTCTTTCCGTTTTAATGTAAAAAAAAACTTTTGAAAATTAGCTGAGGTGTCGCATTCTCCTTAAATCTCAGCTTTCTGTTCACACTAGAGGATGTCTTGAAAACTTACTTATTTTCGATACAGCGAACAAAATATGTATGTTTGAATTTCTTTTCACACTAGAGGATTCTTTCCGTTTTAATGTAAAAAAAACTTTTGAAAATTAGCTGAAGTGTCGCATTCTCCTTAAATCTCAGCTTTCTGTTCACACTAGAGGATGTCTTGAAAACTTACTTATTTTCGATATAGTGAAAAAAATATGTATGTTTGAATTTCTGCTAACCCTAGAGGATTCTTTCCGTTTTAATGTAAAAAAAACTTTTGAAAATTAGCTGAGGTGTCGCATTCTCCTTGAATCTCAGCTTTCTGTTCACACTAGTGGATGTCTTGAAAACTTACTTATTTTCGATGTAGTGAACAAAATATGTATGTTTGAATTTCTGTTCACCCAAGAGGATTCTTTCCGTTTTAATGTAAAAAAAACTTTTGAAAATTAGCTGAGTTGTCGCATTCTCCTTAAATCTCAGCTTTCTGTTCACGCTAGAGGATGTCTTGAAAACTTACTTCTTTTCGATATAGTGAACAAAATATGTATGTTTGAATTTCTGTTCACACTAGAGGATTCTTTCCGTTTTAATGTAAAAAAAACTTTTGAAAATTAGCTGAGGTGTCGCTTTCTCCTTAAATCTCAGCTTTCTGTTCACACTAGAGGATGTCTTGAAAACTTATTTTCGATACAGCGAACAAAATATGTATGTTTGAATTTCTGTTCACCCAAGAGGATTCTTTCCGTTTTAATGTAAAAAAAACTTTTGAAAATTAGCTGAGGTGTCGCATTCTCCTTGAATCTCAGCTTTCTGTTCACACTAGAGGATGTCTTGAAAACTTACTTATTTTTGATCTAGTGAACAAAATATGTATGTTTGAATTTCTGTTCACCCAAGAGGATTCTTTCAGTTTTAATGTAAAAAAAACTTTTGAAAATTAGCTGAGGTGTCGCATTCTCCTTAAATCTCAGCTTTCTGTTCACTCTATAGGATGTCTTGAAAACTTACTTCTTTTCGATATAGTGAACAAAATATGTATGTTTGAATTTCTGTTCACACTAGAGGATTCTTTCCGTTTTAATGTAAAAAAAAACTTTTGAAAATTAGCTGAGGTGTCGCATTCTCCTTAAATCTCAGCTTTCTGTTCACACTAGAGGATGTCTTGAAAACTTACTTATTTTCGATACAGCGAACAAAATATGTATGTTTGAATTTCTTTTCACACTAGAGGATTCTTTCCGTTTTAATGTAAAAAAAACTTTTGAAAATTAGCTGAAGTGTCGCATTCTCCTTAAATCTCAGCTTTCTGTTCACACTAGAGGATGTCTTGAAAACTTACTTATTTTCGATATAGTGAAAAAAATATGTATGTTTGAATTTCTGCTAACCCTAGAGGATTCTTTCCGTTTTAATGTAAAAAAAACTTTTGAAAATTAGCTGAGGTGTCGCATTCTCCTTGAATCTCAGCTTTCTGTTCACACTAGTGGATGTCTTGAAAACTTACTTATTTTCGATGTAGTGAACAAAATATGTATGTTTGAATTTCTGTTCACCCAAGAGGATTCTTTCCGTTTTAATGTAAAAAAAACTTTTGAAAATTAGCTTAGGTGTCGCTTTCTCCTTAAATCTCAGCTTTCTGTTCACACTAGAGGATGTCTTGAAAATTTACTTATTTTCG
>NW_026896113.1:0-19979 GCF_033153095.1 Gastrolobium bilobum
ATTGATTATCAGCCTGCTGTATACCCTCATTCTGATGAGGAGGAAGCCTTTGACGCAATGGCCCGGACACACTATGCTGATCATGTGGATGGAGCTGCGCCTACTGATGGTGCTACATCTTCCTATGCTGCACCCACTCCAGAGAGACAGCCTGGTGTTGATGCTACTACCACAGAGACCACTGCTGCTGCTGCTGCTGCTGATACTGGTGCTATGGATGAGGACAAGGGTGTTGATCCTGAGTACAACCCCTTGCCTACTGCTGATCCAGGCTCATATTTGGTGTTTAGTGATGATGAAGAGTCTACTGATTAGACTTCTCATTTTGTTTTTATACATTTTCTGTTTTATGGTTTTATTTTGGATATTTTTAGTTGATTGTGGTATTATTTTCATTTTGTATATTTGTTAGTACATTGAGATTCTCTGTTTGAATGATGCACTTTTAAATAGTACTGATGCTATTTGTTGATATTTATGAGGACAACAATATTCAAAGGATGATCAACCCTTAGTTCATCATGGTTTTTAGAATTGCCTAAGTGTTGAGCGCTAAAACGTCCACACTGAGCGTTTTAGCGCCCTGTTACAGGAAGAGGCCAAAACTTGCTGGTGTTGAGCGCTAAAACGTCCACACTGAGCGTTTTAGCGCCCTGTTACAGAAAGAGGCCAAAACTTGCTGGTGATGAGCGCTAAAACGTCCACACAGAGCGTTTTAGCGCGCTGCTACACTAAGAAGATGGAAAATTGCTGGTCTTGGACGCTAAAACGGCCTGCAATATGCGTTTTAGCGCCCTAAAGTGGAAAAAGATTCTGGTCTTCACCGCTAAAACGTCCAAATCAAACGTTTTAGCGTTGGCAAGTTTGGACGCTAAAACGGTCATTCCTTAACGTTTTAGCGTTGAAATCAGTTAAAAGCAGTTGAGCACACGTAAAGCATGGACGCTAAAACGGCCACTTATGGACGTTTTAGCGCCCACATCAGTTTTCTGTTTTTAATTGTAACACTATATAAGGCAAAGCCTTGACACTTAGAGAAAGATCTTGGGGGATCTGAACTCTCTCTCTCTCTCTAAAACTCAGTCTGACTTCTCTCTAAATTCTCTTAGTTTTTGTATTAGGATTTCCTTGTAATAGTTTGGAGATTGAAGACTTTCAACATGGAAATGAAGTTTGTTTCATCTTCTCTTAATTATTCCTTAGTCATGTCTGAGTAGAGTCTTTGTAGTCTGAATGCAATGGAACTCCATGATAATATTATGTTGATTTGATTAATATGATGAAGTATTTTTCATGTGCTGATTTGAGATTTTCTGAGTTAATTATTTCTATCAAAGAAGTAGTATAGAACAGGGATGTTTATATGACTTCTGTATTTGATAATCTCAACATCAGAATTCTAGTACTCAAGGGATTGATGCTAGAGTTCTGATGTAATCTTAAAACCTTAGTATTTCATGCATGTATTAAGAAAGAAATCACTAAGGGATTGGGGTTTCTGATTAATGTTTCTATCAGGGTAGTAAGGGATTACATCTTGATGATAAGTAAAAGGTTGATTAACATCACATGGAAAGGAATTCATCATATGATCAATTTTTATATGGGTTATCATGGAGGAAAGTTGTTTTCTGACTACTTGTTGTTTTTATTAATTCCTAATCCATATTTACTTTGTGTCAATTTGCTCAAAATCAATTTTCTGGTGACAAATTATTCATGATTTTTACAAACTTTTATTTGATTCAAATTAGTTTTCTATGGTATTTTGGTGTTTGAACACAATTCCTCGTGGGAACGATCTTTACTCATCATTTTATTACTTGTACGACTAGTGCACTTGCTAAACGTCCAACATTATCTTAATTGTTATTAATTGCTACAATTGGTCAATCAATTGATGTTTCTGCTTTTTTTTAGCAATACTTTTATTATATTTTTGTGTAGAAATAGCAATCAAATCCTAATAATATTACAATGTGAAAACTAGTTCCATCACCTCTCTTTGCAAACTTTATTTCCACAAGTGTCTTCACATCCACTGCCCAGAATCCAACCATAATTCTTCGAACATCTGTCTCAGCCCCACTTGGATATATAAGAGATGACACTAGTCCACTACCATATTCTGAAACAGAAATGTCTTAATAATATATATATATATATATATATATATATATATATATATATATATATATATATGAAAGGTGGAGAAAATTCTAATTTTAAAGGGAAAATATTTAGTTGCAAAAAAAAAAAGGGAAAATATTTTTTATTTTAAAGGACACGATTTTATATTATTCTAAATAAAATTATATCGTTTTAATATATATTTAATGATTTTTAATATTTTCTTTCCTCTGTATAATTAGAAGCAGAGAGACCTAAAATAAAAGTCATCTAATTTAAAATGACAATTGTTTACAAAAAAAAATGACAATTAATTTTTCCAATTTAAAATGTGTAAATTTTATAAAAGGGTATGAGACACCGTGTAGGTGTGCATTTAAAACTCAGCAATACTTGTATTTTAGGAAAAAAAGGAAAAGAAGAAAGTTCACTTCAATTATGCATGTGTACGAGGTTAGCTGTGTATACTATGTAGGCTATTTGACCATTTTTGGGCTTTATCATGTGTATTTTCAGAGATGATCTTCAAGGTAAAGTGGCTGAGATTGAAAGTGTAAATTATCTCGAATCCAGTACTTGATTCTTGAAAGGTAAAAATGATTGAAATTATTAGGTGTGGTGGGACTCGTGCTATCCGCTAGGGGTGATAATAAGGCCAAGGGCCTATCAGGGGCCTTAGGCCCGGCCCGTTTCGGCTTGGCTCGTCTTTTTTTATTATTAAGCCCAGACTTATACTCGTGCAAAAGCTTTTTTAGATGAAAAATCTTTGGTGGAGAAGAGAGAGAGAGAGAGAGAGAGAGAGAAGAAAGAGAGGAATGAGTGAGTGTTATTAAATTAAATCCCGCCCAATTTTAGATGAAAAATCTTTGAAAATTGTAAATTGTAAATTTGTGATCTGAGATGAGACTGCATCTGCATGTTTCGGATTATGCATTGAGAGGTGAGAGAGACTAAGAGCAATGGTTGGTTATTTTGATCAGTTTTGTTTTGGCCCAATCCAATCCATCTTTAATTAATTATAATAAAACTTTAAATTATAATATTTGCGCTGAAATCAAATTATTATAGATTACCTGCTAAAAAGCGCGCGCGTGGTCAAGTGTCCAAAGCACATTACATTGATTTGCATTGGAGAGGGCCACACTTGACTTGACAATCAGACACTACACTACACTGAGTAAAAGCAATGCAATGAATGGACTTGGGTCGGGTGTTATTTTCAGCAGCATCATCTTTGTTTTGTTTTGTTTTGGGCCCAATCCAATCCATCTTTGTTTTGTCACTTACATACATCGAGGAGGGAGGGATTTCTTAATTCTAAATAAATAAATGTTAATTAAAATGCTAATTAATATATCTGATTCTATATCCTATACTATACTACCGTAGAAGGAGAGGAGGGGGGAATAAATTATTATTATTAACTACTCAATGAAAGAATTAAATTATAGAACAGTTTCGGATCTTAAAAAAATTATTTAGAAAGTATCTCATAGACTTTCTTTTACATAGAGGGCCTATAAACTTATAGGCCGACCTATTTTATATTATTTATTTTAAATTAAATAAATAAATTATTATTTTAATGGTTTTGAATAATAAAATGATATTATTTTAATTATTTTCTTTAATTATTGAACGTCTTGTAGGCTTAAATAGGCTAACAAGTCTATGTCAAGACTTTTATTTTTTAAATATACGTCATGCTAAATTTATAATTTGGGCGTGCACAAGCTAACGAATCTGGCCATGCCTAAAGTATTTTACATGTGTCTGACCTATTTAAGCTAAAGCCTATCTCTATCCAGCCTATTTACACCCCCTACTTTTAACAATGGTTTTTCGTTGTTGATTAAATGTGAGTACTATAAACATGCTTTTAACGTTGGTTGGCCCGCCCCGCCCCGCCACCAACCCGCCAAAAAGGGACAGGGCGGGTTAACCCGCCATTAAATATGGGTGGGAAAAATGAACTCACCCCGTTTTATGGTGGGTTGGCGGGTCAACCCACCAACCCGTCAATTAAAAAAATAAATAATTAAAATTTAAAAATAAATTATATTTTATTAATTTTTCTAATATTATTTTATTTTATTTCACACTTCTTTTAATTTTTCTCAATCTCAATCTTAAATGTATACTAATATTTGTCAAAACATTCTTTAGGAACTCATTCGTCTCCATATAAAGATAACATTTGTCATAAATAAAATTGTTATTCTTTATTTTTTCTAAGAAGTACTAATGTAAAAAAAAAATTGGATATCACAAAAATTTAATGACAAATGAAATACTATTTAATTGTAATATATATATATATATATAACCCGACGGGTCAACCCGTTTTGACCCACTTCTAGGCGGGGCGGGTTGAAGTGGGTTGAAAATCTCAACCCAACTCGTCCCGTTTTGGCGGGTTGACCCGCCGGGCAGTGGCGGAGCCACGTTGTGGCCTACAGTTGCCTTGGCACTGGCTTATTTAGCCCCGTTCATTTAGCTACATTTGAAAAGTAGCAAATTCTGTTCAAATTTTTTGAAAATTAGCCACGTTTTGGTCGTAGCCACCACCTACCCCATTATATTACAAATCAGAACCACTATCTTCTTTGCATGTGCACCCAACAAACAACTAGTGTTTTTTTACATGATAATGATGAGGCGTTTCAAAATAGTGTTTATGTTATTGTTTTCTCAAAACATTTCCAGAGAAAATAGTAAACACTATTTTCTCTGGAAATGTTTTAAGGAGGTAATAATGGAGCGGAGCAGAACCAAATATACCAAGGTCCTGCCAGTGTTCTGTGGTGTAGATCCCTCAGAAGTATTTCATCAAACAACTGAAGTAGTCACCTCTCTGGTAAGTAAGTACCTCTTCTTCATTCTGTATTATGTTGTGATTGTGGGGACACAACCAATAGAACTCTAAGATTGTCTTCTCTCAATCTTCTTTGCATTTCTTTTTTTTTTTTTTTTTGGGGGTAAATAATGTTCACTGCATTTTAATCCTCGTTTAAGCGTCTGTTGAATTTTTTCTAAATGGTGGTATCAATAACCAAAGTTTCTTTAAAGTCATCTAGATTAAGGTCTTTGTAAATGCTTCTTCTCAAGCTTTCTTCTGTTACTCTTGTTTAAAAGATGTTAGCATTTAGTAAAGCCAATTTTTTAATAAATATTATTATGATTATATTTATTTTAGTGTGACTCGCGGGTTTTTTTATTAAATTAATCAAAGTAATTAGTCAAACTATAATGAATTATATACATATATATATTGTGATGAATTTTTTCTCAACCCAATCATGTCTCATATTTTTAATAATTAAAATGAATTTTATTTCCTTAAAATTAGAATATATATTTCTCAGCTGTCCATCCACACATATATTTTTTAATATGTATATACATTAGCTAATATAAATTAGTAAATATAATAAATTTTAAGAGTAGCTAAATTAGAACTTCAGAGGGACGGAAATAACTTACGAGTTAAGAGTTAAGAGAATACAACGGTCATCATAGTTTTGCCGCCAAAAAATATAAATTAAAAATTTTCTTTCTCTCTTTTCACTCTTCTTAAGGTTTTCTTAGGGTTTCTTTCTCTGTTTTCTTAAGGTTTTCTTAGGGTTTCTTTCTCTGTTTTCACTCCTTCTTAAAGTTTTCTTGGTTTCTTTGGGCTTCCTAGTTTCTTTCTCTTGTTCTTGCTTGTTTCTTTCTCTTGTTCTTGGATTGTTTTATCAAGACAATGGAATTGGTGAATATGGGAGATGGGATGCAAGTAGATGATGACCCAACCAGCCTGTATTGTTTCTTGAAAATACAATATGTTTCTTTTTTTTTCTTGAAAATAGAAGATTGAGGGTGTGGCTTGTCAACAGTTGCTTGTCAATACCATACGAAATATATATGTTTCTTTATTTTTGGTTTCGTTTTTCTTTTCTTTTTTCTTTTCTTGAAAATACAGTATGTTTCTTTTTTTTTCTTGAAAATAAAAGATTGAGGGTGTGGCTTGTCAACAGTTGCTTGTCAATACCATATGAAATATATGTTTCTTTCTTTCTTTTTCTTTATTATTCTGGCAATATTGAGGGTGTGGCTTTTCCATTATGTTCTTGCTTTTCTTTTCTTTTGATTTCGTTTCTTTTTTTTTCTTGAAAACTGTGGATGTTCGATTGTATGCTTTTGTTTCTGTCTGCCCAGACATCATATTACTGGACTATTAACTGGTTTTTTTGTTTTTTTATTTTGTAATTTTGATTTTGTCTAGTTGAGTTTGTTAATTTTTTCAGTTGGTGTTTTATTTAACAAAACTAACATTGGATATATTTAGATATGTGGGTTTTCTATTTTATTTATTTTTTAAATATCTATGGTTTCGATTGGAATGATAACATGTTGGTTTTTCATCATGTTGAAGATGATGAAAAAGCTGAGAAGATGGAAGAGGATGAAGATGAGGATGAAGCTGAGATGATGGAAGAAGATGAGGATGAATATGGGAGATGGATGATGGGAGATGGGAGATAGAAGAGGATGCTGAGAAGATGGAAGAGGATGAAGATGAGGATGAAGCTGAGATGATGAAGAAGTAGAAGAGGATGAAGATGAGGATGAAGCTGAGAAGATGAAAGAGGATGAAGATGAGGATGAAGCTGAGATGATGGAAGAAGATGAGGATGAATATGGGAGATGGGATGCAATGGGAGATGAGATGCAAGTAGATGAGGATGAAGATGAGAAGATGGAAGAGGATGAAGATGAGGATGAAGCTGAGATGATGGAAGAAGATGAGGATGAATATGGGAGATGGGATGCAATGGGAGATGTGATGCAAGTAGATGAGGATGAAGATGAGAAGATGGAAGAGGATGAAGATGAGGATGAAGCTCAGATGATGGAAGAAGATGGGATGCAATGGGAGATGGGATGCAATGGGAGATGATGACCCAACCAGCCTGTATTGTTTGGCAACACTCCTACAAAGGTGTCATTACCTAGGTATGGTACTTCTGCCCTTTCTTTTCTTTTCTTTTCTTTTCTTTTTTTCTTGAAAATGTTTGATTATATGCTGATATTTCTTGCTTGAAAAGATTGAGTATGTGGGTTTCTTGCTGATATTCGACTGTGTTCTTTCCTTTCCTTTTTTTTTCTTGAAAATAGAGATTGAGGGTGTGGCTTGTCTTTTGTCAATACCATATGAAATATATGTTTCTTTCTTTCTTTTTCTTTATTATTCTGGCAATATTGAGGGTGTGACTTTTCCATTATGTTCTTGCTTTTCTTTTCTTTCGATTTCGTTTCTTTTTTTTCTTGATAATACAGTGGATGTTCGATTGTGTGCTTTTGTTTCTGTCTGCCCAGACATCTTATTACTGGACTATTAACTGGTTTTTTTGTTTTTTGATTTTGTCTAGTTGAGTTTGTTAGTTTTTTCAGTTGGTGTTTTATTTAACAAAACTAACATTGGATATATTTAGATATGTGGGTTTTCCATTTTATTTATTTTTTAAATATTAATGGTTCTTTCTTTCTTTCTTTCGTTTTTTTTTCGCAATATTTAGATGTTGGTTTCGATTGAAATGATAACATGTTGGTTTTTCATCATGTTGAAGATGATGAAAAAGCTGAAAAGATGGAAGATGATGAGGATGAAGCTGAGGAGATGGAAGAAGATGAAGATGATGAAAAAGCTGAGAAGATGAAAGAAGATGAGGATGAAAATGAGGATGAAAATGAGAATGAAGCTGAGAAGATGGAAGAAGATGAAGATGAGGATGAAGCTGAGAAGATGGAAGAAGACGAGGATAAAGATGATGAAAAAGCAGAGAAGATGGAAGAAGATGAGGATGAAGTTCATGTAGAACTTGAGAAAGGTCTTAACCAAGAGGACCGATCAACCCAAAAGCAGTCTCGGGTTGTTTGGACCGAAGAGCTACATCGGTCGGTGTTTTGTGGCCGCTGTTAATGACTTGGGTGTTGACAGTAAGTTATTCACTCTTTCTCTACAATGCAAAGTAATTGTTATCTTAATTGTTATTAATTGCTACAATTGGTCAATCAATTGATGTTTCTGCTTTATTTTAGCAATACTTTTATTATATTTTTGTGTAGAAATAGCAATCAAATCCTAATAATATTACAATGTGAAAACTAGTTCCATCACCTCTCTTTGCAAACTTTATTTCCACAAGTGTCTTCACATCCACTGCCCAGAATCCAACCATAATTCTTCGAACATCTGTCTCAGCCCCACTTGGATATATAATTTCTGTCATAATATTGGAATCTGCACCAAAATAAAAAATGGCTTCTCCGTTGTTAATACCAGTGTGCATTTCCAAATAACAAACAAATCCACTGCCCATGTATTCCTCTATTTCAGTAATCCTTTCCTTGGAGTAAGCTAATATACTTATTTGGCATCTCTCGAAAACTGAACAAATCAAAATTCAAATTTTCCTTAATTCGATCATGATTAATTTGGTCTCATGAGAGCTGGAAGCTGCCCAATTGGTCCCAACTGTGTCTTCCATTCGCTGCCAAAAATGGAACAATGATGCCTTTTTCCATTCCTGTGAAAACTCTGGTTTTTTTTTTTGTATTGCAAAAGTATATGTTTGCTGTATTTTTCCAATTGCTGTATTTTTTTGTTCAACATTATTTTGAATGCTTTCTCAAATACTCTTCCTAATCTGTAGTGCACTGGAGTAGATGTCATGGCATTATTGTTAATGAAGTCTGACACATTTGTATGTTCTTTTGATTGCAGAGGTTGTACCTAGAAAAATTCTTCAATTGATGAAGGCTGAGAAGCATCTTACTAGGGCGCATGTGGCCAGCCATCTGCAGGTATTTTTTTCTTTTCCTTTATGCTTTAATTTCATAAAACCATAGTTTTTCATTTATAGAACTTTATTTGTTTTTTTAATTGCTGCAGAAATAAAGACTTCGACTGAAAAGAATCAGGTCTAAGGCAACCCAGCAAGTCAGTCCTTTTAAATATCCTCTTCATCTGGTGAGATGATTAGTCCTAGGCAAACAAGTAATATTGTGCCATTTCAGGGGTTGGCTGACCAAAGCCAGGATGGCAGTTATGCTTCACATCTTACCAATTTAAGCTCAATAGGCTCAATCTTAAATGAAGACTTGGACTTGGACTTTGATTCTGACTTTGATCTTTATGATCCTACACAAATGATTGACTCGGATTATTACACAAATGATTGACTCGGATTATTTGTTGTCTATGTAGTTGATAACACCAATTATTTGTTGTCTATGTAGTTGTAAATGGGATTCAAATTTAATTCTTTGGCTTCCCAGATTTGTTCTCTACTAAGATTGACCTCCATTCATTTGTATTTTCTTTGAGTTTGTATAACCAACAAGTCACGTAACCATGCATTCTTTCTATTTTTATACTTTTATTTTCACTATTGTTCTTGTTTGGTTAATAATTAGTCTGATCAACATCGACATTTTTTGTGAATGATTGAACAAGATTATTTGTAAAGACTGATGAGTCTAATGTGGATGGAAAATTTAGCTTTCTAAAATTTTTGTGAATGATACCGAAGTGTCAATTACTAGTATAAATGTTCATAGATTATTCAATATGTTAATGTTTTTGAGTTATATAAGAGGAGTAGTTAACTCTTTGGATCATATAGCCTCAAATTATGATTGAGCAGGGTTACATAAAAGGGACAAGAGTAAAGGGGGTAAAATTGTTCTATTTACATGTTTCAGCAAGTGCTTACAGTGGTACTTACATGTAATTGACCTATGAAGGAGCATCAACATGAATCAAACTCACGACGGTTTAGTAAAAATTATCAACAAGAGTTGTTATATTTTTTGAAAAGGAGTAATTATTCTACCTAATTGATAAAAACATATATGACGTAAGAAGATGACAAATATATATGATACATGGACTTGTATAGAGATGACACTAGTCCACTACCATATTCTGAAACAGAAATGTCTTAATAATATATATATATATATATATATATATATATATATGTGTGTGTGAAAGGTGGAGAAAATTCTAGATATTTGTGCTCGCTTATAGATCTAGATTACTGAATAACTGTTGTTTTAAATCCATGATCTGTTTGGTGGAAAGAGAGAAAATTTATTTATTTTATCATAAGCATTTCTTCAAAATTATAAGGTTGTCTATTTATTTTTTTAGTCCTCTTTTTTAAATTTTAAAGGGAAAATATTTAGTTACAAAAAAAAAGGGAAAATATTTTTTATTTTAAAGGACATGATTTTATATTATTCTAAATAAAATTATATCGTTTTAATATATATTTAATGATTTTTAATATTTTCTTTCCTGTGTATAATTAGAAGCAGAGAGACCTAAAATAAAAGTAATCTAATTTAAAATGACAATTAATTGTTTACAAAAAAAAATTACAATTAATTTTTCCAATTGAAAATGTGTAAATTTTATAAAAGGGTATGAGACACCGTGTAGGTGTGCATTTAAAACTCCGCAATACTTGTATTTTAGGAAAAAAAGGAAAAGAAGAAAGTTCACTTCAATTATGCATGTGTACGAGGTTAGCTGTGTATACTATGTAGGCTATTTGACCATTTTTGGGCTTTATCATGTGTATTTTCAGAGATGATCTTCAAGGTAAAGTGGCTGAGATTGAAAGTGTAAATTATCTCGAATCCAGTACTTGATTCTTGAAAGGTAAAAATGATTGAAATTATTAGGTGTGGTGGGACTTATGCTATCCGCTAGGGGTGATAATAAGGCCAAGGGCCTATCAGGGGCCTTAGGCCCGGCCCGTTTCGGCTCGGCTCGTCTTTTTTTATTATTAAGCCCAGACTTATACTCATGCAAAAGCTTTTTTATTTAAATGGCCTCAGGCTTTCATAGCCAAGCCCGGCCTTGAAGCCTTGGAGGCTGGCCCGTATACATTAAATTTATTTATTTTTTATATTTTTATATTAATCATTTCAACATCCTTTTCTCAGTTTTCTGTCTCTGCTCTATCTCTTCTCCCCGATCTAAGTCATGTTCATCATCTATTTTTATAAGCCATGCGGATTCCACGGCTTATAATGATGCTTCTGGCGGCGACCGTGGAAGAAAAATTAATGTAAAATGTGGAAGAAAATTTATTGGTGGGGTTCAAATCTAGTGTAAAAAATCTAGAATATTAAGAAATGTGGAAGAAAATTTAATGTAAAAAATCTAGAATGTGGAAGAAAATTAAGGAAAAGCAACGTAAAATAAAGTAAAGGTGATGTTGTTATTTTGATTTTTTAATATTAATGTTTTTTTATTATAAAAGAAACAACTATTATTTTCTTACAAAAAAATACATATCAGTGCATGATTAATGGGCTGAATACAGCTACAAATTGGAATGTAAGGTTTTTATTTTTAATAAATAAACAGGCCACAGGCTTGAGACATGCTTTTATTTTTTGTAAACGAACAAGGCCACAGGCTAATATTATATTCGTAACAGGTAACAGGCTAAGGCCAGTCTGACACGTTTAAATACAGGCTTGGCCCGTTAAGATCAAAGCTCGGCTCGGCTCGGCCCGTTAACACCCCTACTATCTGCCACATGATCTTTCTCATTTTTGGTGTTTATTTTTCAAACGTCCTTTTATTTTTCCATTTGGATGGTTTATATTTCTATCTAAGTTTTGAATTTCGATGATGCAGATTCTGCAAAGGACAGAGATATTTTCTGAATTCACTGTCCCCATCCTTTACTTTCACCTCGACTTCATCAAGCACTTTCATAACTCATAGCTATATGTTGAATTGCGAATTGGGTCAACCACATTCCGCTATGGTGGGATGATAGAAAATAATGACAAAGGAAAGAAGCTAGACGAAAATTGCTAATGAAATCAACAGCTAAATAAAATAAAGGCAATAATGGTGAAT
This sequence comes from Gastrolobium bilobum, assembly GCF_033153095.1. Classification (NCBI taxonomy): domain Eukaryota; kingdom Viridiplantae; phylum Streptophyta; class Magnoliopsida; order Fabales; family Fabaceae; genus Gastrolobium; species Gastrolobium bilobum. The sequence goes on from NW_026896113.1 coordinate 12,059, forward strand.
CTCATACCATTGAAAAGAAGCCTAAAGCTATTTTGTTGGTTATTACTCTAAAGTAGCAAATGCATAATTAATGTAACGAATTTATGTTAAAGTGAGGAATAACAAAGTGGCAATAGTTTTCCTAGTTTCTCATGTTGCAGAAGAAATTATTCCTCTTCTGCATACCCATTAAATATACGGGACTCATTATATTAAAGAAAAAAGATGGATGAGACATTTTTATGAGTCTGTAATAGGGGAATAGTTTCTCCGGAGAAATCAATTTCCATTCAATTATATGACAACATGGTTTATTTTATCTCATTGATTGCTTGTCTTGGAGGATTACGTAAAGATTTTTTGTTCTTTCCATTATAGTTGATTATATAGTGTAGAAGTTGGGAGCGGTAGATGGATCAGGGATGGAAATTTCAGATAAGGTTTTGGTGATGTCTGTTTGCTACTGTCACAATTTTAATTAATGACAAATGATTGACTTATATGAAATTTTGGCTCGTGGACAGGCCCTATCTCGTGGGATTATATAAGTTTTTGGCTCATGCAGGCTTTTTTATTTGTAGGATTTTTTGCCTTAACTCGTGCGAGCTAGGGCCTAACAGGAAGAGATAGCCTGTTTTGATGACTCTACTTTATATGTAAATTTAGGGGTGACAATATGGGTTGAGCACGACGGCAGTGGCGGAGCCAGCATGACATGTTAGCAAGTGCCAAAAAATTCAGCTAGTGCCCAAATAGCTACGGTTCTTTGGCTACGACCAAAACGTGGCTAATTTTCAAAAATTTTGAACAGAATTTGCTACTTTTCAAATGTAGCTAAATGAACGTGGCTAAATAAGCCAGTGCCTAGGCAACTGTAGGCCACAACGTGGCTCCGCCACTGCCCGGCGGGTCAACCCGCCAAAACGGGACGAGTTGGGTTGAGATTTTCAACCCACCAACCCACTTCAACCCGCCCCGCCTAGAAGTGGGTCAAAACGGGTTGACCCGTCGAGTTATATATATATATATATATTTTACAATTAAGTAGTATTTCATTTGTCATTAAATTTTTGTGATATCCATTTTTTTTTTACATTAGTACTTCTTAGAAAAAATAAAGAATAACAATTTTATTTATGACAAATGTTATCTTTATATGGAGACGAATGAGTTCCTAAAGAATGTTTTGACAAATATTAGTACACATTTAAGATTGAGATTGAGAAAAATTAAAAGAAGTGTGAAATAAAATAAAATAATATTAGAAAAATTAATAAAATATAATTTATTTTTAAATTTTAATTATTTATTTTTTTAATTGACGGGTTGGTGGGTTGACCCGCCAACCCACCATAAAACGGGGTGAGGTCATTTTTCCCACCCATATTTAATGGCGGGTTAACCCGCCCTGTCCCGTTTTTGGCGGGTTGGTGGCGAGGCGGGGCGGCGGGCCAACCAACGTTAAAAGCATGTTTATAGTACTCACATTTAATCAACAACGAAAAACCATTGTTAAAAGTAGGGGGGTGTAAATAGGCTGGATAGAGATAGGCTTTAGCTTAAATAGGTCAGACACATGTAAAATACTTTAGGCATGGCCAGATTCGTTAGCTTGTGCACGCCCAAATTATAAATTTAGCATGACGTATATTTAAAAAACAAAAGTCTTGACATAGACTTGTTAGCCTGTTTAAGCCTACAAGACGTTCAATAATTAAAGAAAATAATTAAAATAATATAATTTTATTATTCAAAACCATTAAAATAATAATTTTTTTATTTAATTTAAAATAAATAATATAAAATAGGTCGGCCTATAAGTTTATAGGCCCTCTATGTAAAAGAAAGTCTATGAGATACTTTCTAAATAATTTTTTTAAGATCCGAAATTGTTCTATAATTTAATTCTTTCATTGAGTAGTTAAAAATAATAATTTATTCCCCTCTCCTCTCCTTCTACGGTAGTATAGTATAGGATATAGAATCAGATATATTAATTAGCATTTTAATTAACATTTATTTATTTAGAATTAAGAAATCCCTCCCTCCTCGATGTATGTAAGTGACAAAACAAAGATGGATTGGATATTTGGATTGGATTGGGCCCAAAACAAAACAAAACAAAGATGATGCTGCTGAAAATAACACCCGACCCAAGTCCATTCATTGCATTGCTTTTGCTCAGTGTAGTGTAGTGTCTGATTGTCAAGTCAAGTGTGGCCCTCTCCAATGCAAATCAATGTAATGTGCTTTGGACACTTGACCACGCGCGCGCTTTTTAGCAGGTAATCTATAATAATTTGATTTCAGCGCAAATATTATAAGATGCAGTCTCATCTCAGATCACAAATTTACAAATTTACAATTTTCAAAGATTTTTCATCTAAAATTGGGCGGGATTTAATTTAATAACACTCACTCATTCCTCTCTTTCTTCTCTCTCTCTCTCTCTCTCTCTCTCTCTCTTCTCCACCAAAGAAAAACCCTAAGCCTAGCCCCCTTCTCTTCTCTTCTCTTCTCTTCAATCAAGCTCAGCTCAACTCACAATAACAATACTGTTGAAGATCTTGTTCAACAAGATAAGCTACCAACTACAAGCAGCTCCTCAACTCACAGGAAAGGAACTTTCTTTCGCCTCTGCTTTTATTTCATTTCATTTCATTTCGTTGGTTCTACCATTTATTTTAAGTGTGTTATTGCATTTTTTTCTTTTTTCTTTTTGTTTCAGCGACCATAAAACATGTATTTTTATTTGTATTTGTAGCTCAGCTTAAAAAAGACACTGAACAGAGGCATTTCTCCTCTTGATGGCACCCGACTCTGAGCCTCTTGAGTTGAGATTCTTCTCAAAAATCTTCCTTTACTTGCTGCTGAGGATAAGGTAACTTCCGATACCATACCATACCATACCTTTATTTTTTCTTAAATCCTCATTATTAATACTGTACGTCATGTATTTGTTTGTGCTCTATAGTCTATGGTTTATTCATTGTATCTGTATTGTTACTTTTGTTTGTAGTGATAAGTTTTTTATAACTGAATGAATCTTAGAAGCTCAGTTTCAGTTCACTCAGTATTATTACTTTGCCTCTGCTTTTAAAAAGTATATAAGAGGAGCTTAATAGTTGTTTAAGTTTAGTGTGTGATTAATTTAAAGAGAAGAAAATAAATAAAAAAATGGATTTGAAAAATTTCTTAATAAGATTGAAGTTTAATTGCGCTGTTTGTGTTACTTTATTTAGGGAATAGGAGAGATGTTAGACTACTGTTCTGTTGATCGAAGATCAGAGTCAGATCCTCAGAGCACCTAATGTTGTGATTTGACAAGAGAGCTTTATTGGTTATTAATTGCGCACTTCTTCTTTTTTTTGCTTCCTTGCTTCTCTCCTGAGCTCCTACCTTTCTCTCTCTCTCTCTACGTGTCTCTCTCTTTCACTTTCTCAAAATCTTGGCTTCTTAGGGAATTTTGAAGCTTTTTTTGTTTCCAAAAAATGATAGTGTTATTATATTAAAACTATCTAGCTGTGCTGTGTAGCACTGTATCATTCATTCACCTATTCTGTAGTCTATAATCCTTGTATCTTTTCCCCCAAAGAGAGTCCTTGCTACTGATATCGATGTATTCTCTTGTTTACTCGTACATATATGTTTTCATTGTTTAATTTTAATTTTCACTGGCATCTAGCTTAAACGTAAAAAATGTAATTTAATTGGGCGGGATTTAATTTAATTACACTCACTCATTCCTCTCTTTCTTCTCCCTCTCTCTCTTCTCCACCAAAGAAAAACCCTAAGCCCCCTCTTCTCTTCTCTTCTCACCCTTCAATCAAATCACAAAAATGGTTGGTTACCTTTTCTTTTCGTTATCTTCTCTTCCTTCTAAACAAACGATTCATTGAATCTGACTTGAATGAATGTTCTTCTTCAAGTTTTCTTTCTTTCTTTCAATCAAATCACAAAAATGGTGGTTACCTTTGGCCGATGCTCAGCTCAACTCACAATAACAATACTGTTGAAGATCTTGTTCAACAAGATAAGCTACCAACTACAAGCAGCAGCTCAACTCACAGGAAAGGAACTTTCTTTCGCCTCTGCTTTCATTTCATTTCATTGGTTCTTCCATTTATTTTAAGTGTGTTATTGCGTTTTTTTTCTTTCTTTTTTTTTGTTTCAGCGACCATAAAACATGTATTTCTTTTTGTATTTGTAGCTCAGCTCAAAAAAGACACTGAACAGAGGCATTTCTGAGCTAGTCCTCTTGATGGCCCCCGACACTGAGCCTCTTGAGTTGAGATTCTTCTCAATAATCTTCCTTTACTTGCTGCTGAATGCTGAGGATAAGGTAACTTCCCCTCCATACCATGCCATACCTTTATTTTTTCTTAAATCCTCATTATTAATACTGTACGTGTCATGTATGTATATTTGTTTGTGCTCTATGATGGTTCATTCATTGTATCTGTCTGTATTATTACTTTTGTTTGTAGTGTTAAGTTTCTTATATATAACTGAATGAATCTTAGAAGCTCTGTTTCGGTTCACTCAGTATTATTACTTTTTGCCTCTGCTTTTAAAAACATGCATGTATATAAGAGGAGGTTAATTAATAGTTGTTTAAGTTTAGTGTGTGATTAATTTAAAGAGAAGAAAATAAATAAATAAATGAATTTGAAAAATTTCTTAATAAGATTGAAGTTTAATTGCGCTGTTTGTGTTACTTTATTTGGGGAATAGGAGAGATGCTAGACTACTGTTCTGTTGAAAGATAAGATCAGAGTCAGATCCTCAGAGCACCTAATTTGTGATTTGACAAGAGAGCTTTATTTGTCCTTGCATCTCTAGATCTTTTCCACTTCCTACCTTTCTATACGTGTCTCTCTCTTTCACCTTTCTCAAAAACTTGGCTTCTTATGGAATTTTGAATCTTTTTTCTTTCCAAAAATGATAGTGTGATATTATCAAATTATTAATAAAGAGAAGATGAATATTATTATTATTTTTTTTATATTCTAAACATATTAAATAGTATATTTGACTCCATTGATTATTATATTAAAACTATCTAGCTATGCTGTGAGTATCATTCATTCACCTTTATTGGTTTTAATTGCATAGAGAGAGAGAGTCCCTTGCTCCTGATATCGATGTATTCTCTACTACTTTCTCAGAGATCAGAGCCATTAATTGCTTTTGTCAGTCCTCATTTCACCTAATGTGAAAGTTGTGATTTGACAAGAGAGCTTTATTGGTTATTAATTGCGCACTTCTTCTTTTTTTTGCTTCCTTGCTTCTCTCCTGAGCTCCTACCTTTCTCTCTCTCTCTACGTGTCTCTCTCTTTCACTTTCTCAAAATCTTGGCTTCTTAGGGAATTTTGAAGCTTTTTTTGTTTCCAAAAAATGATAGTGTTATTATATTAAAACTATCTAGCTGTGCTGTGTAGCACTGTATCATTCATTCACCTATTCTGTAGTCTATAATCCTTGTATCTTTTCCCCCAAAGAGAGTCCTTGCTACTGATATCGATGTATTCTCTTGTTTACTCGTACATATATGTTTTCATTGTTTAATTTTAATTTTCACTGGCATCTAGCTTAAACGTAAAAAATGTAATTTAATTGGGCGGGATTTAATTTAATTACACTCACTCATTCCTCTCTTTCTTCTCCCTCTCTCTCTTCTCCACCAAAGAAAAACCCTAAGCCCCCTCTTCTCTCTCTTCTCACCCTTCAATCAAATCACAAAAATGGTTGGTTACCTTTTCTTTTCGTTATCTTCTCTTCCTTCTAAACAAACGATTCATTGAATCTGACTTGAATGAATGTTCTTCTTCAAGTTTTCTTTCTTTCTTTCAATCAAATCACAAAAATGGTGGTTACCTTTGGCCGATGCTCAGCTCAACTCACAATAACAATACTGTTGAAGATCTTGTTCAACAAGATAAGCTACCAACTACAAGCAGCAGCTCAACTCACAGGAAAGGAACTTTCTTTCGCCTCTGCTTTCATTTCATTTCATTGGTTCTTCCATTTATTTTAAGTGTGTTATTGCGTTTTTTTTCTTTCTTTTTTTTTGTTTCAGCGACCATAAAACATGTATTTCTTTTTGTATTTGTAGCTCAGCTCAAAAAAGACACTGAACAGAGGCATTTCTGAGCTAGTCCTCTTGATGGCCCCCGACACTGAGCCTCTTGAGTTGAGATTCTTCTCAATAATCTTCCTTTACTTGCTGCTGAATGCTGAGGATAAGGTAACTTCCCCTCCATACCATGCCATACCTTTATTTTTTCTTAAATCCTCATTATTAATACTGTACGTGTCATGTATGTATATTTGTTTGTGCTCTATGATGGTTCATTCATTGTATCTGTCTGTATTATTACTTTTGTTTGTAGTGTTAAGTTTCTTATATATAACTGAATGAATCTTAGAAGCTCTGTTTCGGTTCACTCAGTATTATTACTTTTTGCCTCTGCTTTTAAAAACATGCATGTATATAAGAGGAGGTTAATTAATAGTTGTTTAAGTTTAGTGTGTGATTAATTTAAAGAGAAGAAAATAAATAAATAAATGAATTTGAAAAATTTCTTAATAAGATTGAAGTTTAATTGCGCTGTTTGTGTTACTTTATTTGGGGAATAGGAGAGATGCTAGACTACTGTTCTGTTGATCAGAGATCAGAGTCAGAGTCAGATCCTCAGAGCACCTAATTTGTGATTTGACAAGAGAGCTTTATTTGGTTCCTTGCATCTCTCCTGAGCTTTTCCACTTCCTACCTTTCTATACGTGTCTCTCTCTTTCACCTTTCTCAAAAACTTGGCTTCTTATGGAATTTTGAATCTTTTTTCTTTCCAAAAATGATAGTGTGATATTATCAAATTATTAATAAAGATTGAAGATGAAGAATATTATTATTATTTTTTTTAAATTCTAAACATATTAAATAGTATATCATTTTTTTTAAATTTTAAACAATTGTAGTTAAAATCCCTGCTGCTATGACTCCATTGATTATTATATTAAAACTATCTAGCTGTGCTGTGTAGCCCTGTATCATTCATTCACCTATTCTGTAGTTTATAATCTCTGGTGTCATGCATAGTCTTTCGCTTTTTCCCTACAGAGAGAGTCCCTTGCTCCTGATATCGATGTATTCTCTTGTTTATAAGGATGGTAGTATGAGATTAAAGTTTATTTGGGGAATAGGAGAGAGATACTACTGTTCTGTTGATCAGAGATCAGAGCCATTAATTGCTTTTGTCAGTCCTCATTTCACCTAATGTGAAAGTTGTGATTTGACAAGAGAGCTTGCTTTTATTTTTTTGCGTCCACTCTTCTCTCTTGAGCTTTTCCGCTTCATACCTTTCTATCTCTACGTGTCTCTCTCTTTCACCTTTCTTCAAAACTTATTGCTGCGATCTGTCCATTCTCTCTCACTTTACATTATCTTTGGACTCTCATTTCACTTCCATAGATCCATTGTCTTCAGTTCACCGAAACCGCCACCACCTACCCCATTATATATATACCAAGGTCCTGCCAGTGTTCTATGGTGTAGATCCCTCAGAAGTATTTCATCAAACAACTGAAGTAGTCACCTCTCTGGTAAGTAAGTACCTCTTCTTCATTTTGTATTATGTTGTGATTGTGGGGACACAACCAATAGAACTCTAAGATTGTCTTCTCTCAATCTTATTTGCATTTCTGTTTTTTTTTTTGGGGGGGGTAAATAATGTTCATTGCATTTTAATAAATATTATTATGATTATATTTATTTTAGTGTGAATCGCGGGTTTTTTTATTAAATTAATCAAAGTAATTAGTCAAACTATAATCAATTATATATATATATATATATTGGGATGAATTTTTTCTCAACCCAATCATGTCGTAGCTAAATTAGAACTTCAGAGGGACGAAAATAACTTACGAGTTAAGAGTTAAG